>NC_041406.2:122312751-122562751 GCF_900747795.2 Erpetoichthys calabaricus | reverse complement strand
TATTTTTCCACAAATAAAGAGCACTTACAATAACATAGAAATCAATATAAACAACACTAACATCATTATCATATGAGAATATGAAGTAATATATAAGAAGCACATTGCATATAAATATAAATTAATAAACAGTAAAATCTTCTTCTATAATACGCTACCGTGGCTATTCGTTTGTCTGTCCAGGATTTTAAATCACCTGTAGCTCGCAAACCGTTTCACCTATTGACTTGAAATTTGGTACACATATACTACGTCATGTCTACTATTCGCTTTCGGGGTGATGATTTTATTACTCTTTTTATCTTTATTTTATTTTATTGTAGAATCAACTCACAGCTGCGCGCACCAGTGCGGCCTTGGCGGATGCGTACGGGTGCCGTTTTCATTTCCTACCACCTTCGCTAATCATTCTTGAGGCAGATTGAAGATTTAAGTGCCAGCTTAACTGAAAAATTAAAGAAAACATACTAAGTTATCGCAACACAAAAACTAACTTAATCAGTTTTAACGGGAAAAGATGCCGACGAAAGAAGAGAAGCAGCGGGACACTAGGGTGAAGAGCTGCTCATTAAGCAGCAAGCGCATCAACCTCTGAGCAAACAAATGGTAAACGTACAGAGAAAGAGGATAAATAACATGAATGCTCATGTCAAGTGTATTCACTCCACGTTATTGTGCAGTGCGCTGTTACTGGTATTTTGATAAAAGAATTTGAACAACATATAAGAAGCGTATAAATTATTAAACAGTAAAACATTAACATTTAAGAAGTAAAGATACATTGAGTACTACTGCAGTGCTTTCGGGTATAGTACATTTTTTGTTTGCCCATTACATGCATATATTACATACATATATTACATTACGTATCACCATAATGTGTCAGAAGGCACGGCACGCACCCTGACCAAGTGGGGCATCAGAATAGCACATAAACCCACGAACAATCTGAGCATGGTCCTGTTTAATGCTAAAAACAAGAAATTGACAGCCGAAACACGAAACGCAGTTTATAGTATTCCAGGCAATTCTTGCTCAGTGGTATACATAGGACAAACGTCAAAAAGAATTTCAACACGTGTACAGGAACATCGCAACGCCGTCAGAAGAAAGGACGCACTATCTTTGATATATGCACATACTAAATCGACAGGACACACATTCAACTGGGACAACGTAAAAGTAAAATTTAAGGCCAGTACTAAAAGTGCCAGAGAGTTGGCCGAGTCTTGGCTATCAGATGAAAACGCCATCAACAGACACTTGGACATAAATCCAGCATATGCCAACTTAAGAAGGACATGTACACAATAATTAAACTATACAACCCCCCCCCCCCCCCCCATCATACTGACTTAGTCACCTCCACCCAACCCCCCCCCCCCCGAATGTGTTGCTATATATTGCCTTTGATTCTTGTAAGTCTAAGCATTATCCTCTGAAGGGGTTGAAAGCTCAGGAATAAAACTATTTTATGATACGTGATTCGTTTTTTCTCCCTTCGTGGATCTCCAACTGCAAATATGCATAAATGTATACATTTTTTGGTGTACCTACCCGAGAACACGCGATATGACCCGGCAGTTAAAAGTTTCTCGCTCCAGCAATTTTAACTCTGTTACAAAGTCATCCAAAGTGTTGTTTATACCTCGTGTCTTCTCATTAAACTTGTATCTCGCAAATATGGTATTGCAAACGGCAGCAGGAGCGTTTCTATAAACTCAATTTAAACTTACGGTTTACACCGTGCTTTGAAGATGCATAGTACGCGACACGTGTTTCGCCGTAATTGTGGGCTCATCAGGCGTACACACTCACTGCACTCCCTTACGGGAATCGAACCTCGGACGTCAGCGCTAGAAGCGAAGCCCCTAACGTTGTGCCACGGCGTGTGGTTCGTTCATTTGACAGCATGTAGATCGGGGTAATTACATTGCAGGCATTTGTAGTCTGATTCACAATCTGATTGTATGGGTGGTTACCTACCAGGTAACGCTTGTGGTTGGTCAGCAAGTCGGCTAACTTCTGCCACGGTGCCCTCTTTCAGTTGCGAGAAGCAGATCATAGAATGGTTGAAATAGTTTAATATATATAGCAAAATCCCCGCGATTTGCAGGGGCGAATATGGTATTGCAAACGGCAGCGTTTCTATAAACTTAATTTAAAGTTACGGTTTATACTGTGCTTTGTTTCATATTCTTTTCCTACCTTATCAATTGTGTAATGTGTTTTCTGAACAGGTTTGATTCATTGAAGTGATCACTCCTGCTGCGTTCAGTCACTTCACGTGAGCCGCTCTCTTGTGTGATGTTGCGATGTCCACGGGTTTATTTAATGTTAGCTAAGACCCGGCAGTTAAAAGTTTCTCGCTACAGCAATTTTAACTCTGTTACAAAGTGATCCAAACTCTCGTTTATACCTCGTGTCTTCTCATTAAACTTGTATCTCGCGAATATGGCATTGCAAACAGCAGCGGGAGCGTTTGTATAAAGGTAATTTAAACTTACGGTTTACACCGTGCCCGGCAGTTAAAAGTTTCTCGCTACAGCAATTTTAACTCTGTTACAAAGTGATCCAAACTCTCGTGTATACCTCGTGTCTTCTCATTAAACTTGTATCTCGCGAATATGGCATTGCAAACGGCAGCGGGAGCGTTTGTATAAAGTTAATTTAAACTTACGGTTTACAACGTGCTTTTTTATACCTCGTGTCTTATGAAGATGCTTGTATGTGTCACTCACTCGCTTCTTATTGTTTCGCTGCCTTGTCAATTGTGTAATGAATGTTTTCTTCAGCGCTCTTTGGGGCTCCTCCTTCTTTTCTACATACTGAGTTCACAGTCAGTTCACATGATTACGTGGGAGGCGTGATGACGCGACACGCAACTCCGTCTCCTACGGCCATCTTGCTGCCTTCCATTACAGTATATGGACAAAAAAGAGGTTCCAGTTATGACCATTACGCGTAGAATTTCGAAATGAAACCTGCCTAACTTTTGTAAGTAAGCTGTAAGGAATGAGCCTGCCAAATTTCAGCCTTCTACCTACACGGGAAGTTGGAGAATTAGTGATGAGTGAGTGAGTGAGTGAGTGAGTGAGTGAGTGAGTGAGTGAGTGAGTGAGTGAGTGAGTGAATGAGTGAGTGAGTGAGTCAGTCAGTGAGGGCTTTGCCTTTTATTAGTATAGATACTTCTTTGCCTTTCATTCATATCTGTGGCATGTCTTTGTCTCTGTTGAGTAATATTTTGATGTCTTAAGTAGACGGTGAGTATTAAAATGGCAGTTTTCTGTCTGACATGATGAAAACTGCATTGATTCAATGCTGCAAGCTTCTCATCTTTGCTGAAACCATGAGACGACATACAAATTCTCATGTACATTCTCAGTAAGAGACTTGCACGCTGTTCTCACCAGTTAAAGGAATTTGAGTACATGGCCCTATATATTTTCTATCCAATTCAAAACTTTGAAAGTATATTTTTTTCAGGGAATTCTTATTTTGCTCATTTTTTTTAAATACTATGAAGTCACAACTTGAACTCTACTAATGACAATAATAGCAGAAATAGAGATTAGTTTTTCCATATATAAACTGCATTTCCACGAGTATGCCATTTACATTAAATATTGCACATCTGTTATATCTATCTATCTATCTATCTATCTATCTATCTATCTATCTATCTATCTATCTATCTATCTATCTATCTATCTAGCAACATTTTATTTATATAGCACCTTTTGAATACTCAAAGCACTTCACAAATAGTCAATGGAATACATTAAAAATAAAAGCAAAGATGACATAGATAACACAGGATATAAACTAATGTCAAACATCAATAAATATTTGAAAGTCAAAGTTTTGAATTAGACTAAAAAAGAAGCAGAAAAAAAAGAAAAAAAACATGAACAAACAACACAATTTTTGTACACTTACATTTAGGAATATAAATGCTATGATCACTCAAGATGATAAGGATAAGAAAAAATGAATAGGATAAGAATGGACTTCATTATCAGTTTTACAGCCATATATGCTAGATGGACATCGACCATTCAATAACTCGCCAATGAATGGCTATTCGTTTGATAGACCTCTGCACTGCTCTAATGTGAACACTCAAAGATCTTCTGTTAAAAACTTTGCAATGTTTACTCTAAATATATTAAGATCTTTGCAGACAATCCATTTGCTTTTGATGAAGCATTTAATTGTTATTAAATTTTATTGATATTATCTGAAGAAGACAACATTCCATACAATCATGTCAAACTTTACAAATCATAACTCAACCACAGCCCAAGAGAAACAGAGGGGAAACTACAACATGAGCAAATCTTTAAAAAAAACAAAGACAGAAGCCTAGTTATAACAGCCTAGTTGCTCTTCTCTGACCACAATTGAGTGAATATGTCAGTTTTGTTGATGTTCTCCTTTGTTTACATTTGAAAGCTACTTGAATTTATACTGAGGATACTGTATATACAGAATGTTTTTTGCCTATTTATTTGTGGGTTTGTTTCCCAACAATCTAAAACAGTTTGAATCTATACAAAGGAAAGGATAAAGTATAGAGGTATTTGTTTGAGATTTTATTTTGTAGTAATACCTACTTTATTTATTTGGAACTGACCAAAGAATTCAGTTTGTGTTCGCCTGTTCAACTTGAAAGCTTTACGATTTTATTTTTAGATTTAAGAATTTAGAATTAAGATTTTATTTTATTTATTTGGACTTGACCAACACATTTAGTGTGTTCTCCTGTAAAACTTGAAAGATTTTAACTGTTCAGAATTGACACTTTTTAATTTTGTATTACCTATTTTACTTATGTCCAATTGACCAAAGAATTTAGTTGTGCATTTGTTTGTGTTCTCCTGTAACACATGAAGCTTTTGACTGGTCAGACCCAAGATTTTAGTATATTATATATAACTATTGTATTTATTTGAAATACAGTTATATAATGTTCTATAGTACATTTGTCAAGTTCAACTTCCGACAGAAAATAAATAATATTTTAACCAAAAATTAACCTTATATTTTCACATTTCACTTAGGAGAAAATAGGAACCTTTAAGCTTGACAAAAAAACTGATTTGATTTATATCATGACATATATCAATATTGACTTATATAAAAAAATTGTTGTGATACAATGTTTTTCCATCTCACCCATCCCTCTGTAAAGGTGCAACAGATAAGAGCTTCTCTGTCTTAAAGTGCTTCTTGCATTGGTTCCATATTTTGAGTGAGTGATGGGCAATTGGATTGTCAGCATATTGACGATAATTTAAATTAACTGGGGCACAAAGTAGGGCATATGAAGAAGTACAGGAAGATTTTATTTATATTGCAGACCAGGCTTGTGTATATTTATCAATTCGCATCAATGCCCAGGTCTTTATAGCTTGTATATTTGTCACCCAGTAAAAAAATTGAAAGTTAGGTAGTACCATGCCCCCTTCAGCTTTAAGTCATTGTAGAGTCGCCATTTGGATGTGTGGATATTCCAAATTCCAAATAAATCAAGTTATAGTTGAATCTAACTTTTTAAAGAATGATTTGTTAATATTTACGGGATGCTCTGAAATAGAAATTGAAGCTTGGGAAGGATGTTCATCTTGACAGTACTGATACTCCCTGCAAATGTGATATGAAGGGTACCATCTCTTCACATCTTGTTCAGTTTTTTCCATTCAGATAGCAAATTTTATTGAAAAAGATTTTTACTTGTGATGTTTACCCCTAGGTATTTGATCAGATCTGATAAAATAAACAAGAAGGTGTCCATTCTAATATTGTGTGCTACAGAGTTCACTGGAAAAAGCACACTTTTATTCAAATCAATTTTGATTTCAGGTATCTTTTGAAATTCTACTAGTGCATTGTCTACTGCTGGTATGTAAGTTTGTGGGTCTGATATATAATAATAATAATAATTCATTACATTTATATAGCATACAGTAGCAGTGGTGATTGCAAATAGCAATGTTAATAGGGGGCATCCTTGTTGAGTACCACATTACAGTTTGAAGTAGTTTGAAATAATGCTCTTAATACAAACAAAGGTTTCTGGACTGGTATATAGCCAGTTTGATCCATGCACATACATTTTGGCCAAACCCAAATTTGTGCAATGTGGTGAATAGGCAGTCTCATTCAACTACATCCAAAATTAATAAGATCTCTGGTGTGTTAGATTTAATAGGTGAGAATATTACATTAAGCAAACATTGAAGACTAGAAGCTAAGCGCCTGTCCTTAATAAATCCAGGTTGGTTTTATGATATAACAGAAGAAAGCACTTCTCAGTCCTTCCAGCTAGAATTTTGGACAGTATCTTAATAGCATTATTCAGAAGTGAAATTGGGCTGCATAATGCACATTATAATAAGTCCTTATTTTTCTTTGGAAAGATGGAAATTAATGGTTGGCGAAAAGTTTGAGGATAGAATTGTGTTGTGTCTTGCTTCTATAAACGTTGCTAACTTGGTGCTAACTTATTTGAATTTTTTTTTTATAAAATCCACGGGATAGCCATCAGGGACTGCTGCTTTCCCACTTTGGAGTAAGTTTATAGCGTCTAGTAATTCTGAGAGTGTCAGAGGTTTATCCTGTTCCTTTGCACTAAGAGTATCTAGCTGTCATGTTTATAATGTACTGTATCAAAAAACTCATTAGATCCTGTCTTATTGTCTTCAAATTGGGTAGAATACAATAACTTATAGTACTCTCTAAACATGGTCAATGATTTTATCTCCATCTGTGTTGGTAATTTCTGTTACTGCATTCTGAACTTCCTATTTGTGGATTTGTTGAGCTAAGATCTTACTAGCCTTCTCTTCATGTTTATAGTATTGATGTTACATTTTAAAGATGAGCTGTTCTCTTTCTTTTCTTGTCAAGAGGTTAAATTCTGATTGCAAAACCTGGCTTTTCCTATAAAGTGCCTCATTTGGAGAACTGGCATATTCTTGATTTATTCTGGTAATTTGATTGAATAGCTCTGACACCTTCTTGGTCTCCAATTTATTTTTATAGGAAAGACATGAAATAATCTGTCCTCTTAAAAAAACATTCAGCGTTTCCCAGAGCATTCCTGCAGAGGCCTCTGAGAATGCATTTGTCTCTAAAAAATAATCAATTTGCTCAGAAATTATTTTTGTATAGTTATCATCAGCTAATGACAGGTTTAAGATGCCAGCTACGAGAAACCTGTGTAAGGCACAGTGATTTAAGCTCAATGATCAGAGGGGCATGGTTGGGGATAACAATAGCATCATACTTGCAAGATTTGAAGTGGGCAATACATTTTTATTGATAAAGAAATAATTAATTCTTGATTAAATTTTATGGACTGGTGAGAAAAAGGAATATGTTCTTCAGCTTGGATTTAAAAATCTCCATCGGTCTGATAAGTTATTATCCATTACATACTGTGTGTTTTTTTTGCAGTGTTATAAGTTATCACCATTGTAGGTGAAGACTTTTCCACTTTTGGATTTGAAACACAATTAAAATCACTGGCCATTATAATTTTCTGAGTGTTTGAATAGATGCAAATACATTCTGGATGAAATCTCTATCATCCATATTAGGTGCACAGATATTTATCATTAGAACATTAGAACAATCTAGACAAGAAAAGGCTACTCAGCCCAACAAAGCTTGCCAGTCCTATCCACTGGATTCTACTAAAAAAACATCAAGTCGAGTTTTGAAAGTCCCTAAAGTCTATCTTGCTACTTGGTAGCTTATTTCAAGTGTCTATGGTTCTCTGTGTAAAGAAAAACTTCCTAATGTATGTTAAGATATTTACCCTTTAATAAGTTTCCAACTATGTCCCTGTGTTCTTGATGAACTCACTGTACTAATTTCCTTCATAATTTTAAATACTTCAATCATGTCACCTCTTAATCTTCTTTTGCTTAAACTGAAAAGGCTCAGTTCTTTTAATCTTTCGTCACAATTCATCCCCTGTAGCTCTGGAATCAGCCTAGTTGCTCTTCTCTGAACATTTTCCAGTGCTGCTTTGTCATTTTTGTAGCCTGGAGACCAAAACTACACACAGTACCTCACCATAGGCCTCACCAGTGCATTGTAAAGCTTGAGCATAACCTTATTGGGGCTTGAACTCTACACATCATGCTATATAACCTAACATTCTGTTAGCCTTCTTAATGGCTTCTGGAAGCATAGAATCCACTATGACTCCTACATCCTTCTCGATTTTCAGACCTCCCACTGTGTTTTCAAACCCAACATTTTTACTTTCTATGTGTAATACTTTACATTGAGTGACATTAAACTTCATCTGCTACAAATATGCCCAAGCCTGTATGCTGTCCAAGTCCCTCTGTAATGATTTAACCATCCATCCATCCATCCATTTTCCAACCCGCTGAATCCGAACACAGGGTCACGGGGGTCTGCTGGAGCCAATCCCAGCCAACACAGGGCACAAGGCAGGGAACCAATCCTGGGCAGGGTGCCAACCCACTGCAGGACACACACAAACACACCCACACACCAAGCACACACTAGGGCCAATTCAGAATCGCCAATCCACCTAACCTGCATGTCTTTGGACTGTGGGAGGAAACCGGAGCGCCCGGAGGAAACCCACGCAGACACGGGGAGAACATGCAAACTCCACGCAGGGAGGACCCGGGAAGCGAACCCAGGTCCCCAGATCTCCCAACTGCGAGGCAGCAGCGCTACCCACTGCGCCACCGTGCCGCCCGTAATGATTTAACAGATTCCGATTATCTGCCGTCTTGGTATTATCTGCAACCTTAACTAACTTGTTACTTATATTCCTATCCAAACCATTTCTGTACATTATAAATAGCAGTGGCCCTAGCACTGACCCCTGTGGAACACCACTCTTAACATCAGCCAATTCGGATAAGGTCCCTTGCACAATCATTCTCTGCTTTCTGTGTCTGAGCCATTTCTGCACCATTCTAAAAATATCTCCGTGAACTCCCACTTGTTTTAGTTTGATGCCCAACCTCTCATGTGGCACCATATCAAATGCTTCCTGAAAGTCCACAAAAATAATAACATAAACTTCACTTTGATCATATCCTTTTGTTGTTTCCACATAGAATTCCAGCATGTCAGTAAAACATGAACTCTCTCTTCTGAACCCATGCTGACCATTCAGAAAATCTCATCTACTTGCCATGTGCTGTTTAATCTTATCCTTAATAATTCCTTCCGTTAATTTTCCTGTGATGCATGTTAAGCGTACTGGCCTATAGTTGCTTGGATCTACCCAGTAACCCTTTTTATATAATTGGATAATATTTGCCATTTTCAGGTCCTTTGGAATTTCCCCAGTGTGCAGTGACTACCTAAAAATATGTGTCAAGGGTTTATATATGTACTCGCTAACCTCCTTAAGAACTTGAGGGTGAATATTATCTGGTCCTGGAGATTTGTTTGATTTCATCCTATTTAATCTGAGCAGTACTAATCCCTGTACAATTTCCAAATCAATCAGTACTTCCTTAGTAGTCCCATTTACCAGTGGGAACTTATCTACTTCCTCATTTGTGAAGACCTCAGAAAAATGCAAGTTTAAGGCACCCACTATTTCACTGTTTGTATTTTTTAATTCCCATTTACTATTCCTGATACACTTCACCTCCTCCTTAACTGCTCTTTTACCACTAAAATACTGAAAGAATCTCTTAGGGTCATCTTTTGGTCTATCTGCAATATTCCTCTCCAACTGTCACTTAGCCTCCCTAATTTCCCTCTTAATGGTTGCCCTCATGTTCTTATTCAGTATGTTCTACGATTCAAAATGAATTTAGATTGAAATAAATTACCCATCACCCTGACATATCGCCCTTCAGGATCAGATACTGCGTCTGATACTTTAGTTGGGATTGTTTTGTGTATTAAGATTCTCACACCTCTACTTTCTTTTTATAGCGGGAATGAAATCTCTTTGCAACCAAAATTGGTCCTTACTTATTAAGTGAGTCTCCTGTAAAAACACTGTCTTGGCATTTAGACCTGTTAGGTGAGAATATACTTTTTATCTCTTTAGATCGTGACTGAGACCTTTGACATTCCAGCTCACAAAGTTCACTATTTGGTCAGAGAGACACTGCTTTTGAACTTTTGAGAACATTTTGTAAACTTAAGTAAAAGTAGTAGCTTTAACCTTGACTTCATATTGTTGCAGATTATTATGGCTACGGAACCTATTATTATGTTGGCATTTATAGCGGTTGGGGTAAAAGGATATATAAGAAGTAGCTTTTTCTCTCTACCCAGAGTGGCTGAAAAGGAAAGAGAATATACGGTTACAGCAAATATCACCTAACAGATAGACCAATTTGCAAGCAAAATCTTTTTTGCATTACCAAGACTCAATATGACTCATGATTATGTTTTACATAATGTCAGGATCAGTCTTTTTAGCTCTTTTTCTGTTTCTTTAGGAGAACTGAAGATAAAGACTTGGTCATCGAAAATAACTTCCAATTTAGCAGAAAACAAGAGGCTGATTTTGGCTTTGTGTAAGTGCTGTTTAATGCTGTAGAATGTGGTTCATTTAGTAGCTGTTGATGGGAAGATTTATGGGAAAATACGAATGTGGTTATTTTCAAATATAATCTCCTCTTTCTGTCAAAGAATTGACATCAGATTTTCTTTAACCCATAGTTTGTCAAAACAGACAATCAGGCTTCTCAGTTTTAAGGTTTTTGATCCATGTATGTGGTAAGCTGCTGAGATCTCGGTGTCCGATTTGAAGTCCTCTACAATTATTTTAGAGAATAGTTCAGCTATGAATTTCACTGCGTTGGACTTTTACAGTTTTCAACGAGACCTTCCATTCTGATGTTGTTCCTTCTATAGCTATCTTCAAGCAAAGCTAGTTTATCACAGAGCTCTTTGTATTCGGTTTCTACAGCAGTTGGCTTTTCTCAGCGGTGGATGTCAATTGTTCAACTTCTACAATAAGAGTTGTAAACATTTGCTTTACTTCTGAGAACCAAGTACACTAATTTTATTCTCAAACGTACTCATATTTTCCATATCACTTCTTTCTAGAATTTCTTTTTAAAGTTTTCAACAAAGATATTAAAAAGCGTACCTCCTTGTCTTTTATATCCTTAAGCAGCTTGTCTATTCTGTGGTTAATTTTGTCATTTCTCTTGTGTATATCCTTCTTTATATCCTTCTTTATGTCACTCTTTATATCATTTATATTCACCTCTAGTGCAGTAATCATTACCTTCAGCTCAGACAATTTGTTTCCATCTTCTCCGTGCTCCAAAGACAGTAATTAAGGTTAGACAGAGTTATGAGTCCAGTTGGAGTTGATGCTGTTGACTCACTCAGGTTGTTGGTAGTAGCTGATAGCAGGGATAGAAAGGCCATACTCAGTTCTGATAATCCATCTGAGATGACTGAATTCTCATTGCCCACCTCACTCATAGTTTTGCTCTCACACTCTTGACTGGAGCTGCTGCTACAGTGTGAGACCCCGTTATATCCGTTCCGTCACCTGTCTCTTCCAGTCAGTCTTTGGCAGGCCATATCATGAACCTGAACTTGAGTCCAAATTAAACTTTGATGAAGCTTTAGCTGCCTTTTTCATCTCTTCCCGACCCCTTGGTCTGCTACTCATACTTGTATATACTTGTAATTAAATCCTCTCAGGTTGACTAAATACAGGATACCTCTGAATGATAATAAAAAAGTAAAATAATACCGCTGCCAACTGAGCAACATCCTAGCCTTCCATCTCTCACTACAGACAAGACCAATGAAGCATTTAAAGTAGAGAAGTTCATCACGACTGAGTGACAGGAATGCTCTCTGTGACACTGCACGATTCATATTAAAACATCAGTACTAATAACCTTAATACTAGTACTAAACACTAAACTTGTACATGTGATGTCGGCTCAGTTGATAACACAGACTGCATGCTGCACATCTACTTAATTTGACATTAGCTAGGTTTCCATCCAAGAAGTTTTTGCGAAAAAATATTTAGCGCTTCAAATTTTTTTACCGATATAGCTGATGGAAATGCTAATTATCGATAAAATGTTGTACATGTCGACATAATATTTTTCCATTTAACTTTAGCGCATAAATTCCATATTGATACTTCAGATGTCGCAAAAACTACATTGGAAACACTTTTTGTCGGAAAAAAGGGCTTTAGCGCAAATAAATGTGTCACATTTTCATCACGTGCAATCAAAACGAGAATGGCGGAGCGGTTCTCATGGTCTGATGAAGAGTGTTTTTTTTTTTGATTAAACGTCGTTATTTTGTATTAATTCAAATTTCAGTTTTAATTAAAAACCTTAAGGGTTAATTCAGTTGTTATCGCACTGAGAAGGGATGTTGAAAGGTAAGCTCACCTGTACAGATCCGATGCTGCAAACACAGCTGCATCATGGGCACTTCCAGGAGTGCCAACGCAAATGTCTCGTATCATGCACCTGTCATCAACAAGGGCCTGGAGAACAATAGATGGCCACCCTTTGCGATTAATGTAATCGCGGTAGCCTTCCGTCGGGGGAAGAATAGGCACATGCGTGCCATCCAGCGCACCGTAAATCTGTGGCACAAGATGCACCAAGGAATTGCGGTATGCAATTTCATTGGCCTCCGCTACAGTCGGAAGTCTGATATAACGCCGCATTAATTTTTCTTTAATAGCGGTGCACACAGCATATACACATCGATGGACGGTAGTTTTACTAACCCCGAAAGTTTCTCCAACTACTCTATACTCGGCGCAGGTTGCCAGCTTGTAAAGGGCGATGGCAATCCGCTTTTGGGTTGGAACCGGTGGTCGGTGGCAACCTGTGATGGGCGCAACATCAGGACTGATGAATCCACACAACATCTCAAACGTCGGCCGTGTCATTATAAAATGTCGCAGCCAGAGATTTTCTGTTAAGTGTCTCTCCACCACCTCCTCCCAGAAGGTCTTATTCCGTCGTCTCTCCCATACCCGTGGGTTTCGTCGCACTGGGGTACTTTCTTCGAGCTCTAGGGCTATCAGACAAGCAACTGCTTCATTCTGCTGTCGTCTTCGGATATTATGTACAATTCCAATTATTTGTGAAACTGAAATAACAGTAAGCTGGCAAATTTAAAAAAACTGTCTGAATAATCTCTCCATTTCTTTGTTTCTTTGTTTAGTGGAGGGGGTGTAACGTGGAAAACAAAAGGTAGATAATTTGCGACATACACAAAATTATGTATGGAAACGGCTCAAGGGCAGATTTTTTTCGCGATACAACAAAAGTTATGCGACAGTTCGTTTTGGGGGGGGATGACGTCATCATGCACACCATTTTATCGATAAAAAGCCAGTTTGATGGAAACAGGCTGGAGACAGCAAATTTCGCACATTTTTTTTACGTATATTCTGTTTGTCGATAACAAAACGTCGCAAAAAACTGGATGGAAACTTAGCTACTGTAAGGATACCATCAATAAACAAAGAGTACCTGTGGGAAGTCAAACTGAAAATCCTACCTCCTTTGGCATATAAACACATTTTTTCTAGTCTAAATACTGACTGAATTTGAAGCATAGGGATGGTTAATTGAGCTTCACTAATCTTTGATGGCTCTATTTTTCAAACTATTTAGCTGTATGTTCAAGGGTAACATTTGGCACATTTTAATTTAAGAACCTTTTCTTTGAAGTTAGGTGAAAGTTACCTGACATTTGTTGTCAGCGGTGCACCTATGGCTGATGGTCAATTATAACCAATGACATCCACAGAATAAGTGACAAGTGATAAGCACTCTGTTGGAGAAGAGAAAGCTGACTGGTAGATGAAAAGACCAATGAAATCCACAGATTCAGACACTTGCAGCAACTGATACATATTTGCAAATGTGCACAAATCAAAGCTCATTCCTAACAACATTTATGAATGTGCTGTTTAAAAAATATATAATAAATATTCCTGCAACTGCATGCCCGCATTCACATTATGCACAAAGATTACTGTGGTAAAAATCAGTTCTAGTTTTCAAAGTTTTTTTTATTTTAGTTTTAGTTAACAAATTATTTTCTTTTGTTAACAACATATTTTGTTTTAGTTTTAATTAATGGGAATAACATTGGTTATTTACAATCTAATTTTCACCAATCTCTTAATTTTTCACAACAGTAACACCGCTGGCAATGAGATTTATCACAATAGTGTGGCAACTGGTAAGTAATTTGACTTTTGCTCATGTGTGTGGCTTTCAAACTTTAAAAGTGTGATTTAGAAGCAAATAGGTAAGCAACACGACAAGAGACATGGAAAGTAACTCTTCCATACCCGCTACATTGGAAGATGTTTTTCTTACATGAAGGGCGACTAATCGGGGAATGAGATATTGTAATGAGTAGAATCCAATCACAGAAGGGCCACTAAACAAGGAGGTACCAATCAAAGTGTGATTAAAATACTGTTTTCATAATACATTGCTTTTGCTTATCCATACCAACATGCTGACTTTACAAAAGTATCCAACACCAGGGAGCATTTTTAAAAGTCTTAATTTTCAAGAGTTCACATGGGATAGACTGGACAAAGGAAAAATGTAGACATATGTGCATTTTTAAATGAAATTGTAGAAATATTGACAGAGACCAAAGCATTTTGATATTCTCTTCTACTTATCAGATAAAAAACCTCCTCACAGAGCTCTGCTTGGTAAACAACCAACATAGTCATCGCAAATGTGCTGATGTACAAGTGCAGCTCTTGTTATCAACCTTTCATGAGGAGTGAGAAAATGCCTCCAAATAAATTAAACAAGATGTTACTTGTGGCCTAAATAAACTAAGTGGCTTGCATTCACTTTCAATTCAGTATTGATATGGTACATGCGTGAGTTTTGGCAATACTGTCAAAAACTAAAATTGAGTCCATGGGGTACAAACACATTGTCATAAACATGCTCATGGGAGGCAGCTAGAAGGACCAAAAGAAGGTAATTCCATGCCAGGCCAGGGGGTTGGCAGGGTGCAATAATCCCTTTTCTGTTATCCCTGTAAATCAAACATGGGAAATTCTGCCTGGGACCACTGACATTATTTTCGGTCCCGGACCAGCTGAAAATACACGCGTGTGTGAAAATAATTCAGTCAGTTGTGAAGCCTCAGTATCTATGTTCCATAGACACATTATTGTTAATATCTGGTTCCAGTTTTAATAACTTTAAGCACAAGTCTGTTTCTAATTTCAGCCTATTTCTGTGTTTATTTTTAAGGAAGGAATGAAGATTACCAAGTAGTCTGCTCCAAGGTTATTATAGTTATCGAAAACTAAAATCAAAACTGAAACTATTATTAAAAAAACATTTTCGTAAACTGAAATAAAATAATTAACTAAACCAAAATGAAAAACTAAAACTAAACAAAACTATTAAAGTAGCTGGAAAGACTAACTGAAATAAAATTAATATTCTTGCCGTTACCGTCTTTAACCCTTGTAAGTTTTAATTCTAAAACAGAAAGTCAACCACCACGAGCTGCCTGCACATATTCATCCAGTGAACATCAGCTGGTGACGGAGGGCGGCTGTTCACACAGCATTTGCGGTGACCGAGTGAGCTGAATTTGCGCGTAAAGCCTGTGGAAAAGAAAGGGATTTACGCGCCGCCTTTCTTTGCACTTGTTGCATATCAAGATGTAACTCAAACACTTGAAATTGGAATGTGCTGGTCAACAAAAACTTTACCGTATGGACTGAAAAATCACGAGTGAGTAGCATTTCAGTTTATCTCTCAGGTGACTGCTTTTTGTTGACAGTAATTCACCTGCTACTTCGCCCACAAAGTATACGAAGTATAGAGAAAGTGTAGTAATCATGAAAAAATTCGATCTCGAGATTTTGATGAATTTTGACGTTTTAGACTTCCCTGAGTCCAAAAATACCATTTTTTGGAATTGTGTGTAAACACGATAACTCAAAAACGCAACTAGATAGATGGATGAAATTTGGCATGTGGTTGTTACACCAGAATTGTAGATCTTTATTAACTTTTGGGTCAAATCCATCAACCGGAAGTGGTACATTACTTGAACACATTCTCGATTATTTTTTTTATTCATGCAGCTGCAGAGTCCGATTTATTCAAATTTACTTTTATCATAATTGTTCAATATATTATTAATTTGATTTGATGTGTTGTTGATGGTTCTTTAATGTACATAATATAATCATTGTCTTGCGGTTTATTCCTCAAATATCCATCCCTATATCTGAGTACACGAGAAAGTCTAGGGGAGACCACTCCCGATTTTTGAAAATAAAATGGCATTGATTGAGAGATGAACAGTCATCATACAAGATCAGCATATTGTTACTGACCAATCACTTTTGCTTTAAAAATGTCGTTTAACAACGAAGCGATACAAACCATGTAAAATTCCTGAGTTGGCAATGTCTCTACTGAACTACATGTAGGTAGGCGAAGAGAGTGTGCTAAGTGATGAAAAGCTAAACATAATGTGTTTTTGTATTTATGCTATATTTATTAATTTGTCTTTTTCATATTCACAGCTCAAAATATCTGATATTGTGAAAATAATCCAGTAGCAGAATTATGTTTTAAAATATCTGTTTCCATTTTTTCAATTTCTCTCTCTCTCAAAATAGATAGTTGAAATATCATATTCTTTTTTTCTTTACATCAGCCATATCATACATATTGCATACTACAGATTTTTCCTGCCTTACATCCAAACCAACTGGGGTAGGCTCTAGGTTCCTGTGATCCTTCTCTGGATAAACAAGTTTAGATATTGTATATATTGTTCCTAATCTCAGATGCTGTCTCTGTCATTTTGTGCCCCTCCACACTCTTATTACCTGCTCTTGCTCTGCTCATTAAGGGTTTACTGTTCTTATGGTGGGCTATTCAAGTCTCACAGCCCCTAACCTTCTCACTACATGCTTGTTTTTCTTTGTTCCCCTCAATACAGCTAGGGTCTGCACACTGAATCAAGCCTAAGAGCCCTATTCTTCCTAAGCCCTCATGATTTTCATGATCACACCTGTCAGAACACAGTAGAATCTCTTTTTATTTTTTTATATCTTTTCAGGCCTGCAGGTGGCAAAATTCTGTCTATAAATTGTTTGTGCCTGAGATGGAATCAGAGATCAATATGGCTGGTAGAAAAAAACAAAGCCCAGTATTTGAGATTTTTGAATGCAATATTGAAGGCATTCATCATAAGTACATTGTCATTGGAGCAGGATATGTTGTGGTGCGCTGTAGACATTTAGAGTAAAAAAACCCTCACACCTTAAAATTCACCTAAATTAACCTTAATAAACCTAAAAGGAAAAGGAAAAAAGTGCCAACAGACAGCACAGATTTGTTCAGCACAAATGACACAAAATATTTAAAAAATTATAAAATTGTGTAAAATCGTTCATATTAAGTACCTGGTTTTGATTATGCTTGTTTTTATCAGACAAAAACAAAACCAAATAGTAAACTGTTTCATGTAGTGTAGTAAGCTTCCACTAACATTAAACTCATATTATATCCAAATCCGTTAAGTGTACAGTTCTGTCTCATTGTGGCACAAAAACTAAACTCCACAGTAGCTCTTTAACCATACCATAATTACTAAAACTAAAACTGAAACTAATATATATGAAAATAAAATAGAAATGTCTTTGTAAAATAAAAACTAAATTAAAACTAAAAATACACGACGAAGGAAAACTAAAACTAAACTGAATTTCCAAGTAAGGACAGAAAAAATATAGAAATAAAAACTAATATAAAAAGGCAAAACTATAATAACCTTGGTCTGCTCATGTGGGATGGGGCTCGGGGACTGGGGTGAGAAAGAGACAACTCACCTGAGATGATCACTTTCACAGAAATCTATTGCTCTTGGTGTGAAGTGTGGAAACACCTGAGAATCATTTTCTTAGTGCATTGTGAGCATTAAAAGACTTAGATTTGTAAAGACAGGAGTGGAGTGTAATAGAAGGAGCACCATCAGTTGGCTGCTATATGCCATTTTGTGTCCTACTTTCTACCTTTTATTTCTTTGCCCTCTTCCATACCATCTGACAATGACAGCCCATACTGTCCGTACATAAGGAAAGATTAAGAAAACAGCATAATGCCATTGAAAATTAAACACGTGCATTAACATATTAAATGTAACAGTCCTAAAGTAAATAGGGCTTTTCACAAGTGCTTATGTTGCTAAGTAAATCAAAATTTATTATTATTATTATTATTATTATTATTATTATTATTCATGTCCTCTGCTTGCTTGCATTACCCTGCTTCAATGCATGCTCCTGACCTCATCCTTGCAAAGAAACTGACAAAGCAGACTACTTCCACATAAAATAATGTTTTAAGTCATTAAAGGGTCTATTGTTCATAATACAGTTGTTACGAACACTCTCATGCACAAGCACATAGCATAAGCACAAGCAGAAACACATTTCAATTGTCTTATAACTCTTTACTCCATCTTGAGGATGGAAGAAAAAACTGTAAGAAAATTGCAATTTAAGTGAAAAAGACCAGGATGCAAACTTACAGTGCAAGCTCTCATGTAACTGGCATCGACTTGAGCCCTTTATTTAAATATATGCAGCTGGGTTAGCTGCTCTACCAGTATATTAGGAACATCACATTTGCCATCTATATGCCTACAGGAGTCACATGATGTCTGTGGTTTTCTGTGTTTATTTCCTATTTTCTGTGTGTATCCTTCCTTTGATACATCGTCCTTTTGTGTTTTGACTAAATAATTAAATTTTTTGATACATTTGAACCTCCGACTCTGAGTCTCCCAAAGAAACCATACCATTAATTCTCATTAATTCTCTGAAATGAACTGTATTGGTGGTGCAGTCAGATGGTACCTAAAACTGCTGTCTCATAGCCCCAGGATATGTACTTCAAGATCTGGCCTGGGCACTGTATATGTAGAATTTATATGTTTTCAATGTGTTTGTGTGGGTTTCTCCTCTATGTATTCTGGTTTTCACCCTAAAAGCCAGCTTCTCTGACAAACTTACAACTGTGTGTGGTGTTGTACTGTTTTTGTGTATTGTATGGTATGTTCTGCAGACTTATATATGTTTTATAAGCTGTGTTTGCTTATTATACTGAGAGGAAGCATGATGGCCTAGTAACATAAAACAATCAAAGCAAAAGCCACAAATTTGGCTTTGTATAAATAAATATGGGTGTTTGTAAGTTTGCCTTGTGATAGACTGTTTTCCCAATTTGGATTGGATCCTGTCTTGCTGCAAGGACAGGTACTGGCCCACTGCGACCCTAAACTGGGATAGGCCAATTATAAAATGTATAGATTCACTATATAGCCAAAAGTATGTTGACATATCTCCAAATTTTTGAATTCAGGTGTTTTAGCCACCAGTGCCAGTTGTAATTTTTTTGTAGCCCTAGGCAAAAGTAAAAATGTCAAACCCAAGGCGAGAGTTGTTTTCAAGCTATACGCACACAAATGTTATATCAAAGAGAGAGGGGAAATGAGAGACGAGGGCCTCAAAGGTTCATGCAAGTACTAAATAGATGTCAAATTGAATGGGGATTGGGATTGTTCCCTCTGTGAGATTCACGAGTTGTACATATATGTAAGACTGAAGAACTTGAGGGTGTTAGGGAGGACACTTTAGATAAAATCAGGGGATGGGCATCAAAGATCATCTGAAGCCCCTCCCCTCCCCCTGCAGATGCCATGGGCTACATCTGTTATAGTTGACAAAATGCTGCCCCCAGAAAACTCTGCCACCATAGGTTACCATCTATTTTACCTACTGTATATGGAAGTGCCGGCAGTGATATTTCAGTTCTGATATTAATTGTAGTTTTCGTTTTTATTTTATTTTACAAAATTAATTTTTATTTTTATTTCATTCTAGTTTTCAGTGGAGTCAATATTTTTTATTTTTATTTAGTTCTGTATTTAAAATTTTAGTTTTTATTTTATTTAGTTCTGGCCTTTTTACATAATATTAGTACAATTTTTTTTATTTTTTTTTTGTAAGACCACAAATGCTGGCATAACACATATTTCAATGCAAGTTATGTTTCAGTCAACAAAATACACTCGTGGTTCATAATGCCGTTAAACACAGCTTGACTATCAATGATCAAACAGATGAAGTGGCCTAATGAGTGTAGGCAGCAAGATTAAATGTTTCAACCCAAGAAACCAGTCTGTGTAAGCACGTTGCTATTAAATTATAAACAAGCACGCATTTCGAGAGATTTGTTCACGTTGCAACCCGTCCACTGCACAAATAGCCACATACTGAAAATATTCGCTTGACAAGTGCCTATAATGCAGGTGTACAGACAAGTTCTTGGCCACTGGCACCAGCATACTTATGTTGACGATTTCTGCTGCCAGTACTGAAGCAATGATGTGCGGTGAGGTCAATGGCTGGTTAGGCACTGACTCCTTCAGAGTCACATTTACAAATATATGAACCCTAAAGAGTAGCTTATTCACTATTCAATTGGCAGCATACACATTGACTACTGGTTATGTTGCATATCTCATCAGCATTTCTTTACTCACACATAGGCAAGGTGCATATTTGGCTAAGAAAGAACGTTACATTTATAGAGTTGAGAGAGAGCGGAGAGAGCGCATTTGCTCTGCACCCTCCATGTGTTCTAAATTTGCCATTGCAATTTCACAATTCATATTCATTCAATACAAATGAAAGTATAGAGTGGTGTATAAAAAAACAGATTTCAATTTTGACCTTAATTGAAATATTTAGTTGTTTTTAAAAGCTTTTAATTCTGATGCTGTAATCAATTTTAATTCAGACTATTCAAGAAATGCGTAACAAGAAAAACAAAAGCATATTTTATTTAAGGTCTAAATTTAGTTTTTAAATATTGCATTTTTTTTCTTAATCTGATTCCATTTTTTATTAAATTGAAAACCGTTTACGGTCATTTGTAAATGAAGTCCATGCTTCTATCCTACTCCACGAAAATCACTGTCATTTTCTTGTAAAAGTCCTCCTTATTTTCCTTTAGTTTTAAAAGACTTAATCTTACATTTTGACAGTCAGTCGATATAAAAAAATAAAAATAAACAGACTACTGCAGTGCACTTGACTTTCGGATATCGCTAACTTATTGGCGCTCAGAGCCTCTGCATAGAAGAACAGCAGCAACAAACACCTGTTGGGCTCACATCTGCCACCTTCAGTGCGCCACAGTACTCTCTGCCTCACCTTGTGCCTTTTCACTGCAGTTTTATGTCCGATCAGCAAGACTAGGTATGTCACACACATTCATTAAAGATATCAGCCAGATTGTGGAAAGTCAGGGTGTATAATAAACGTGTCTGCAAACATTATATTGGCGACATACAGAGAGACAGCAACAGGCACTCATCAATTGCATGAGTCAACCCAGTGTGTGAGGGACAGTGCAGTGTGAGGTGAGGTGAGGCTCATCGTTTCTCCCCAGTATTTGAACAGGAAATGCATAAATTCAGCAATTTTGACTATAAAAATGATCACAATTATTGGAATCATACAAAAAAATAATTTATAGCACAGGCCAGTAGACAAATGTATTTTATGCTATCATTATTAGCTTTTTTACTTTTCACGAAGAGCCTCACCTGCTTCCCTTGACCGCACGTTCCAGTACTGAAGTGCAGTCCTGGTACCAGAGAAATGCTGGACTTCCACTAAGTACCAATCTAGCTGGCCCTACACTGAAACTCCGAGACTCTTTTCTTCTTCTCACACACTACATTTGCTTTTATTATCATCTGTAATGTACTTAAAGCATTTCCACACGTCACTTTCTCGCTTTCTACCCACAAGCATCAGTGCAAAACCCGCCATCGTCAACCACACGTGCTTACTGTTTCAACCCGAAGAAACCAAATGTGCTCAACAAACAAGCAACGGTCCTTTACAGAAGTTGCGCCACATGACTACCGTAAGCCCAAGGTACAAGATCACCGCATAGTAAACAGCACAACATACGTAACTCTGCACGATTGAACCAGATTGAATGAAAATGCAATTGCTGTTTTTTTCATTTTTACTCAATTTTCTTTCTCGTTTTAGTTTGTTCAAATATCACTAATTTTTATTTTTATTTAGTTTTACTTTCTCATTTTCATTATGAAAATATCACTGGTGCCGACTCTGTCACTCGCACCCTTTGTTAACAGGTGCATAAATTAAAGGACATAGCCATGCAATCTCCATTTACAAACATTTCTAGTAGAATAGGTCATACAGAAGAGCTCAGTGAATTTAAATGTGACACTGTAATAGGATGCCACCTTTGCCACAAACACGTGAAATTTCTGGTCTGCAAGATCTGCCCTGATCAATTCTAAGTGCTATTATTGTGAAGTGTAATAGTTCAGGAGGAACAACAGCTCCAGGAGATGGTAGATTATGCAAGCTCACAGAGTTTAAAAGGGATATAAAAACCGCCTGTCCTCTGTTGCATCAATCACAGCAAAGTTCTAAACTTTCTCTGGGAACCACATCAACACAAGAATTGTACATCACAAGGTTCATAAAATGGTTTACCTTGGTCAAGCAACTGCACACAAGCTCAAGATCACAACATGTAATGCCAGACATCAGCTAATAGAGTGGTATAAAGCAGTCCAACATTGTAGTTCTGAGAGATGAATCACCCTTCACTATCTGTAAGTTTGACAGACA
The DNA here is from genome assembly GCF_900747795.2 of Erpetoichthys calabaricus. NCBI lineage: Eukaryota > Metazoa > Chordata > Cladistia > Polypteriformes > Polypteridae > Erpetoichthys > Erpetoichthys calabaricus. The sequence goes on along the minus strand of NC_041406.2, from coordinate 122,540,010 downwards.
AATTTGGATTTTTCAAATGCCAGAATAACGCTACCTTCTAGACTGCATAGTGCCTACTATACAGCTTTAGTGGAGAAGGGATAATTGCCTTGGGCTGTTTTTCATGGTTTGGGCTAGGCCCCATGGGTCCAGTCCAGGGTACCATTAAAGCTACACCATACAAAGACATTTTAGATTATTGTGTGTATCTAACTTTGTATGATAATGTATTTGATTTTTTCATCTAAGCTAATTTGATGATGGGGTATGCTCTTAACATCATCGTATAAAAAAAAAGATTATTCTGAGATCATGCACTTTGGTAGTTTTTGCCAGTACTGCTTGTAATGTTTCACCTTTCCGCTTTGTTGTGTTCACATGAAGATCCCCTTAACATTCTTACTGAAACTTGCACAACAAAGTATACAAAAAAAGATTTATTTTTTGGTGAAAATAAAAAGCATATTAAAAATATTAGATGTGCATTAAATCGCTTTAAATACAATTTCACCACAAAAGTGCCACTGTGGCTGACCTGGTTATTATTATTGTATTTGATAATGCTGAAAGAGCTGAGAGGCAGACATTATGTCACAATCCAATTAATTTGTATAATACTGTTTTATCCAAATTGTTGCACTAAAAGTTACCACTTTAAAGGTTATTCACATGAAATTTTCAACTGCAAACTAGAATTTCCTGTCTGTCCCATAGCACATGAACACATCATTGATTTAAATATAACATTTAATCAACTGGTTGCATACTCCGTAAGTATGTTCACCAAAACATTTATTTGCATTTGCAATAAAAAATTCTTCTTTTAAGTTTTTAGAAATCATGCTGCCTTGATCTTTTTTTCTGTTTTTTATATTGAGAACTCATACATTAAGTCACATAATTCAAATTTTGGGTCTGTCAAAAACTAAACTTCCCCTTACAAAAAATAAAAGTTAAAAAACACCTATTTATAGCCAACACCATGCCGGATCATAGATCTTTTCTTATGGAAGAATCCTGTTTTGCTATACTAGCATGTGTTGCTACTGTATGTAACTGAACTTTTTTTAACCAAAATATCATACTGCTGAGCACTATATGAAATAACAGTTTTTATCACAAATCATATTATTACAACATAAATCTAATCTGTCTAGCATATGTCAGGGAAAGGAACACAATCCTTTTTAAGAGGTTGAAATGAAAGTGAAAGGAAAGCAAAAATTTCCACTTTAAGACACTCTCCTTCTTTGCAAAGAAATGCTCTCATTATCACTATATAAATCATCTACAAATAACAATCAGATTAACACAAAAAAATGAACATTTAGATAAACACTATGGAGGATGGCCTAGCCCTTGCCCGGCCGGGATGCCTCCACGGTGGAAGGACTGTGGGAGGAAGTGTGGCCAGTACTTTACCTCCCAGAGAGTGCTAGGTGGGAGCCCCCCTGGGTTGTAGCGGTGCCTCGGACTCCCGCAGGGCTCCATGGGTGTAGGAGTTGGATACAGCCCTGTGGGGATCTGTGGGCACCACCAAGGGGTGCTGCAGCTGCTGCTAAGCCCTGCAGAGCAACTCTTCTGCTACATTGGGAAGTGCTGTCGGAAGTAGGTCAACAAGCACCTGGAGCACTTCCGGGTGATTTATAAAAGGGGCCAGCAGACACTACTCTGGGGGCTAGAGTTGGGAGGAGGGAGACGAAGCTTGCCAGGAGGAGTGGAGGAGTAAAAAGAAAGAGAAGAAGAGATTTGTATATTGTGTGCTATGCTTGGGCTTGTGGGAGACATGGAAGATGTTTCCCACAAGGAAAATGAAAATAAAAAAGTTCTGTGTGTTTTGAAGTTGTGCCGCTGCGTCTGTCTGTGCCGGGTTGGAGCAGCAGTGCCCACCTTGGAGGTACACAACACAAACAAGTTTTGAGGTGACTCCATGTTTGTTTCTCTTTCAGCATTTGTAAAAGTAACAAAGATGGTAGTGAAATATGTGATACAAATAATAATAAAACAATTTAAAAAAGCAGATGATTTTTGCATACACTTGTTATTTTGGATTATATAAATATTGCACATTATATGAATGATAATATAACATAGCAATAAAAATCTGTACATCAACAAACAGATACCTGTATATATTTTTTCTCTCCCTAAATTTTTCTAACACATCATAGACTGTAAATACTTTATAATGTATTGCATATGGCATAAGAATCAATGTTACCTGGATTTCAAGGTGAACAATCATGCACCCTAAATGGCAATCTGGAGCTTTAATAATGTCATACAGTTTTATTGCTAATCAACAGCAAATAAAGTGAAACAATTGTTGAAATTTTGAAGATGGTATTTTATTAAAATATTATTTAAATAAACACAACTTTGAAATGAATGGTTTGTCATAATATGTAAAAAAATTGTACAGATTTAAAAAATGATTAACTAGTAAAGTATATGATTTATTATTAAACCAATTCACTCAACCTGCACAACTACCGCAAAACTCAAGGTTTTAAGAAAGCTATATTTGTGAGTGTATTCAGACACCCTGTATGCCCACACATATGACATTAACATTCAGACTGAGGCTAAAGACACCTTACCTTTCTCACTAACTGATTCACTCTCAATTTCCACATCGTCACAACTTGTATATTCTGGGGTAGTTGCCAGCTCCTCCTCAGAACTACTCAGTGAGACCTGACGCATTTTGCCTCCTTTTTTAGTTTTGTGTGGTTTTGGTGGTGGGGGCCGAATAGATTCAGACTGGTCTGAGCTAAGTGAATCATTCCGCAACATTGTCTCCATCTTCTCTCGTTTTGTTTTCCTAACAGCCGAACTAGGGTCCAGGTGGTGTTGTTGTTTACGCATGGATTCCCCCCCTACATGGCGTAAGTCCCCAGGTCTCTCACCCAGCACAGGGCTCCGGCGTGGAGTAGGGGGACTGTGGTTAGATGTCCGCTGTCGATCATGAGGGCTAGGTCCCTGAGCTTCTCGAGTTCTTTCCACAGAACAAGAGCGTTGACTCTCAAGGGGCATTCGCCTCTCAAAAGTTGGGCGCTGCCTTGATTGATGGTCACCATGAGTCTGAGAAACCTGTGGCTCATCCACCTCTGTGTAAGCTAGTGACACATCACTATGTCTCCGCTCATGCCGGGCCCGAGAAACCTCAACATGAATACGCATTTGCTCTTCATAAGGCTGGGGTTTGACAGGATAGCGAGCTAAGTTGGGATCACTTCGATAACGAGCCTGGTAATCTTCTTGTTGTTGCCTTTGTCTCTCATACTCACTTTGTTGACCATCTAGTTCCTCATTTATTGGATAATCCTGTGAGTGCCTCCAACTTCGCCTGTCATGGTATTCACCACGTGCAGCATCTGAATCCTCATATATTTGTGTACTACGTTGTCCTCGTCTTTGCTCACGATCTCCGTAGTCTGATGGTGACCTGGGCATCCCGCTGTCCAACGGAACATACTGTGAACATTCTTCTCTCTCCTCCCTTTGATCGTATTTTTGGTTTGAATCCCTGGATGCTGAAGGGCTTCTCTTCCTGCATCACAGACAAATTTTAAAGAAATTATTGTCAAATTTTAAGAAGTAATACATACATAATTCTCAAACTCTTAAGGTATATTGGCTAAACATATTACATAATCACTTTTCTTTTTCAGTTGGTGACAAGTTTAAGAATAGCCTATGTGTAATCTTCTTAATATTATTAATTTCTAAATAAACTTAATTTAAAAATATGATTAAACAAATAGCATAAAACAGTAGTAAACACCAATGTACCTTGTTAATAATATGAAATATTAATACTATAAATATTGACTCTGAGGAATTGAGCAATACACTGTTTCTTGAATAAACTGTAATATTTCTAAATTTTATTCTGTCTTTGAGTGAATTTGACAAAAACCTTAACATAAGCCAATGTCGATTAGAGTGCCTTTCTAATTCTGGAACATTAACCCTTCAAATTAACCCAGGATCTTGTGTCACTAGTGTAGAAAGTTTTAGGTCAGAAAATATAAAAGTAAATCTCATACTAATGCAAATAATAAGCAAGATGTCTTCTTTAAAGAAAGACTTGTCAGATTGTCAAGTGATGCTAATGGTGTTTTCAGTTAATGAATGCTACACAATCTGAAAACAGTCATTTGTTCAAAACATGAATAATGTCTGTAAACAAGCTGCATGACAAAATCAGTCCTTCAACTGCTTACAACATTAAATAATCTTGCAGTGGTTCTACTTGGCTTCACACAGAGTACAATAACGGAAATCTTTCTTTGAAATATATAAATCTGTGTGTTTTTCTTCAAGTAAATTGAAAAATGTAAATGATATATGCTCAAACTAGACTTTTTATGCTCTGTCAGCAAATTTTAAAAACATTTTTAGGCATTTATTGAATCTCTCTTGTTTTAATGTTATATAAACTATTGAGAGAGTAAAATCAGTGATAATGACTATACAACTGAATATTGTTGACTGCTTTAAAACGAATATATTTTGTTTTAAGTATTTGTGATAAAAAAAGTGACCCACATGACCATACAAAACTTTAAAATTTGAAAAATATATATATATATATGATAAAATGTCACATTTCTTTAGAAATAAATAGCCACTTAAGACTGAAAAAATAATCATAAAATTAAATTCCAATGAAGAAAGAATCTACTGTAGGGGCTCCCTCTGGGGATCTTCTTATTTTATGAAAAGATGGATTGCCTCCTGATATTCTCCACTGTTGCCAATTAGCATCTGGAAAGGGGAGGACATTTCTGTTTCCTGCATTTAGTTAAGGGTGATGTTTTTCACTTTAGATCTCACCAACAAAGACATTACTGAGTTTCTTCTCATTTTAGATGAGTGTTTCCAGAAACTAGGGCAATGATTTCCTCTTTTACATTATTTAGAAAGAAAAAAACACTTTTCAAGTTATAATGTGACAGCTTCACAATACTTTTAAGAATTTACAGAATTTCTGTGGTTGACATTTTAGTTATTGCTTTAATACTAAGGCATGCATTTACATTAACCTATTGATTTACAAGCTTATTTTATGATAATTTACTCTATCATAAGGCAAATCGTGGCAAGAATAACCTGGAAAACTGTAACTGGAGAAATCTGGTTAGAAAGGACACGATATGCAAAATCCCTCCTTTGAACAAAAATAAAAAACATAATCTTGCTGGATAATTCACAAAAAAATAATGCAAAATTCTTAATTCTTTGACATCATTGAAACTTCTAAGAGCCATGATTATTTTAATATATAACTGCAATTGCAAGTTTTCTTAGATTATTTCTTTCTTATATAAGTTGATTTAAAACAAGACTTAGACTTTGTCTAATTAAATGGATATGATTGCTCTAGAACTACAACTTTGATGTAGTTCTATGAACAACATAAACTTGACTAAATCAATTTGACTGTTACACTTTTAGAGAATGTCTGCAACAATCCCCCGCTAGCAACCACATTTAGTCAAATTCAAGACATCTGTCTTTCTGCCTTTTCCTATTCCTTCTATGTGGATTAAAATTTGGTATCAGGGAAAAGTGAGTTTTTCTGGTGATTAAAGTTTTACAACTAACAATAACTAACATAATGAAAGCAAACCACTTACATTTGTCAAAAACATGACAAATTACTGAAAGTGAAAAAATACCAGTTATCCATAATAGCTGTTAATGAACAGAGTCTAGACAAAATATAAGAAAGAACATAAAATGTAGTCTGATTGAGAAGAATCAAGGTTGCCCAATTGTCTTTAGGCAAATAAAATTAATTGTAATTTAACATGGAAATGATCCAGCAAAATGTCTTAATAACAGTAAGTTATAAAAAGCTATTGCTAGATTCATCAGATATAAACAATCAGTCATTACAGTATTTCACAGCATTTATTCCATACATTGTTCACATACAAATTGTATTTTTGAAAAACCTACAGAACAGATTTTGTAAAAAAAAACTTCTAATATAAGAAAGGTAGCAATATCAACTAATATACAGAGTACACTAACAAATTAGTTTCTCAAGCAATGAAAAATATTCAGTAACATTAGAATATTTATAGTAAACTGTCTCAATCATCATAAAAAAGTTGTGTAAATATTTCATTTTATTTATGTACTAGCCAAGCTACCTGTCGGAAACAGGTATAGAATAAATTTAAAACTATTTGATATCTCTAGCCCTGCATGTATCTTCAGCACCTTTCCTCTGTATTCTCAAGTGTGTTTCCTGTCTGCTTTTATCTTTGAAGCCTCTCAGAGTGTGTCCTACATCTTCAATCCTCCAGTTAAGTACAGTGGAAGAGAAAGCAAGTGAGGTCAAAGCAGGGGTGGAAGGATAAAGTAAAAGAAGATCTGAATGAAAATAGTTTGTCTGGGAAGGAGCTGCAGGGCCAAGCTGTATGGATAAGATTATCAGGCACATCAGCCCCACACAGTAGAAAAAGATAATGAGGAAGAATCCTTCCATGTTCCATTTCAACATGAAGTAAAGATTTTGAATTAAAAAACAAAAAAGCTAAAAATTAATTTAATAAAATGTTATAAGAAAAGAACATCCTGGGATACCTCCTCACACCAAATGAATTGCTACGTTTATTTGATAAAACATATACAAAGAAAGAATTAATGACTGTATAAAGTACTAAAATAAACAACGTAAATTAAAACACCTGCTGACTTACTGTTTTTTACTTTCCCACTTCTCAGCTCCATAACAAATCCCTCTTGTTCACCATTACATTCTCTCTGCAAATTTCTGCCCACTTATTCTTCCCATCAGAGTCTTTACTATACTATGTTCTTGGTTGCTTTGTAAGAAAGAGCCTTTAAAACTAAATACTGCATTACTGCCAGGCCCAGCCCTGGAATTACATATATGGTCAACATAGACTCAATGAAGCAACAGTATGAAGAGAAATGCTTTTTCAGAGGTATTATTTGTTTATATATTGTGAACCACTAGGGTGAGTTGCAGCATCCCAAACCTCAGACACAATAGCACAGACACAGTTTCAGATTCCAATAAAGAGATTTATTGCCACAAATATCTTCATATATTCCACATTTCCAGCAATATGACTCTCCCCTTCTCCACTACAACCAGGTGAGCTTCGTCTGACTACTACCCCATCTCTAACTCCCAAGGCAAAGTGAATTAACTTCCTTTACACTGGACGCAAGAATACCTCCAGTGCCATCACACTGCATCAAGGAAGCACTTCTGTGTCAGTTAGAACCTCCCCATGACAGGAAAGTCATCCAAGAGAGTTAGAGTCGGGAGTGGAATTGAGCAAAGCTCACCTGGAAAGAGTAAAAGAGAAAAGAGAGAGAAAGAAAAAAGAAGAGAAAGATGAAGGTTAGAATTGTTGCAAGGTATTTTGTGTAAAACAAAATACTTATTTGAACTCAGTACTGTGCTGATGTAGTTGTGTTTAGGTTTTGGGGCCATGCTATGCCCTCTACTGGTCATGATATATATAAACAACTAGCAAAATACCCGCGCTTCGCAGCGGAGAAGTAGTGTGTTAAAGAGGTTATGTAAACATATATATATACATAAACATATATACTTATATATACATATCTACATATACACATATCTATATATATATACATATACACATCCACATATATATACATATATCAACATATATATACACATACATATACACACATACATACAGACACACACACACACATATATATATATATATATATATATATACAGGTACTTGCCGACTTACGACCGCGATTGGTTCCGACTGACTGGTTGTAAGTTGATCTGGACGTAAGTCGGCCTATGTTAATTTAAGGTAAGAATATTAGACTGGGTAATAATATTGTAATCATCTTAAAGTAATATTTTATCAACATTTTCTTACTTTCTAAGACAAACACAGCATACTACAGTACAATTTGTTTAATATGTGGAAAACGTACAAAACAAGAAATACTGTACTGTACATTTAATTCCTGGCACCACTGGTGCTTGGCTGCGGGTTGTCGATATCGCCTTCATCAGATCAGGCGAGGCTGCGGACGGGGTGATGGGAGGAGTTGCTCTTTTCATAAACATCGTGAGCTTCGTCTGAATTGTTTGTTTTTTTTTCTCTTCATAAATTTCGCAATAAGGACGAAATGTGTTGCGTGCCATCCGTTCAATCCTCGCAAATCGTTCAATATTTGGGTCCATTTTTTCAAAATGAGCGAGGAGTTTATTCAGTAGAGATAAATCTTCTGACAATCCCTTTGTGGTGAACATTCTTTGTGGCACCTCCTCCTCTTCGTCTTACTCCAATTCTCTTGTTTCTTCTTCCGCCACTCTTTCTTCTTCCAATTCTATCAGCTCTTCATTCATAAGTTCACCTGATTCCCGGTCTAGCAACTCCTCGACATCTTCCATTTCACATTCCAATGAAAGGTCTTTTGACAGTTTCACTATTTCTTCACGAATCTCATCAAGTTCTTGTTCACTGTTAAATCCAGCAAAAGTATTTACATAACGCTTAACACACTTCTTCCATACGCCATTCATACACTGTGAGTCGACATTTCTTGCGGGGAGGGCTTCGGTTTTCTCTGATCTGAGTTCACCTCTGTTATAGCGCGTCTTTATTTGAAAAGAGCAGTGTCATATCGGGGCGAGTGTGAACGCTAACTTTGACAAGCACTATAAATTTACAGCGGTTGTTACAGACGTAAATCAAATGTGTTTTTATTGTATAATATTAACAATAACAGCAGCTCTCTACTCAAAGCGGTAAACTCGAGAAGCTGCTAGCATCGAACCCAGAAGCTCTTGATTGGGAGTCAGCAGTTGTGTGTGGGAACTGTTAACATTTGAATGTGATGATTGTATATAAAACTTGTGCACGAACGAGACTGGGATAACTGTGGATGTGGATGTGAGTGGTGTGTGTGACTGAGAATGACTGGTGTGAAGCCTGAAGTCCAAATATCAAATAAACACTTTCACAAGTACAAGTATAACAGAACAAGTGCGCTTTTATTCAAGAAGAAAAAAGAAAGCAGGTTGCAGTAATCAGTTGATGCGACTGCTTGCCTAGTGCAATCCTAAGAACTGCCCAATCAAGAGCTTCTGGGTTTGATGCTGGCAGCTTCTCAAGTTTGCCGTTTTGAGTAGAAAGCTGCTATTAGTGTTAATATTATAGGGTTATATGTTAGGGTTATATTATTATCGAAAATTGCCAAAACAACAAGACACAAACACACGTGGGGCAACACTGCTGCGTATATTTTTACTGCTGCGTAGCGAGACTTGAGAGTGCGGGAAACTGGCGCTGCCAACAGCTGGCGGGGGAAACAGTCAAACGCGTCGTAAAGTCGAACAGTCGTAACTTGCATAGGTCGTATGTCGACGAGTACCTGTATATATATACATACAGACACATATATATACATATACATATTTACATATCTACATATATATACACATATATACATATCTACATACATACACATATATCTATCTATATATATATATATATATATATATATATATATATATATATATATATTGTCACACATGTACGATTAGGAGGCAGTCAAAGAGCCTAAAGGTGACTGAAACATTGCGAGATAAAGGGATATCACGTGGTACTTACCTGAACTCTTTTTTTCCAACAGGACACAAGAAGAGAATTAATCCCGCAACTTCCGGGTTTTCAAAATGGTCGCGATCACGTCACTTCCGGTCAATATTGATGACATCACTTCTGGCACCCACAAACCACATCACTTCCGGTTCCTGTTGCCACATCACCATTTTGCCAACCATTTCCTGTCACATGTTTTTCTGCTCTATAAAACCACCATTTTGTTTTCAGTTGTTGTTCATTGTACTTTCAAGACTTTGAATCGCTTCATTTTTTCAATATTGTCTGTAAGACAATATACGGGGACGGTCCCCAAATCTTTATTTTGTATTTGTGACTTTCTTATCGATCACAATTGGCGTAGTCAGCAGGATTTATTGTTCAAGATGTCTGAAGAACAAGACCTGAATAGCGTTCTCTCCACGATCATGGGAGATTTACAGTCCCTGAAAATCCAGATGGGGGAAACCAGGACTCAATTGGCGGAATCGGAGGCTCGTTCGGCCGCTAGGATACAGACGGAGGTCGCTCGGGCACCACCCATTGCTTTGACTACCCTTACTGAGTCGGGTGATATTGAAACATATTTTTTGATCTTCGAGCGTACCGCTAAGTGGAACGCATGGCCGAGGTCGGAGTGGGCGTACCAACTGGCTCCCTACCTGAAGGGAACGGCGCAGAGAGCCTATTATGATTTAACTGAGGAGCAGGCTGCTGATTATGACGCTCTCAAACTAGAGGTCTTTAAACGCTACGGCGTATCTCCGGAGCAGCAGGCAAGAGAGTGGAGGGAGTGGCGATTTGACCCTGAAAGGCCATTGAGAACCCAGGGCTTTGAAGCCTGGGGAAAGGTCTGTTGTTGGCTACGGCCTGACGTCAATGACTCTCATAAAATGGCCGAAATTCTGGCGTATGAGATCTTTGTTCATGCTCTCCCCGAAAACATAGCCCAGCAAGTCCGGAAACACAATTACGAGAACATGGATTCTCTTATAAAAATTGCGGAGCGTCACTGGGCGGCTTGCAAATCGGGAAGATCAGAACGGTTCTCTCGCCGAACCCAACAGGCACGTGGGGCAGCTCCTGAGCCCCCCCGACAAGCTCCCGAACCTGCCGTCCGTAGAAGGGATAGACCACCTAATCTTACCCGCTGTTTCAAGTGTGGGGAGGTTGGACATCTGTCTCCAAACTGCTCCTTTGAACCGATGGATTGTTCGTTGGTAAGGGGGGAAAGGTACTGTGCCACCGTGAGTAACCCTTTGTCTCTTCCCTACACAGGTGCAGTTATTATAAATGGCAGAAAGGTAAGGGCAATGTTTGATTCCGGGAGTAACATTTCTATTGTTGCTACCTGTTTCGTTTTACCGCAACAGTGGACTAAAATAAAAACCAGTCTAAAATGTATTCACGGAGATATCCGGTATTATAAAACAGCCAGATGTATTGTGACTGTAAATGGAAATTTAACAAGTATGGCCATGGCTGTGTTACCAGATCCTCCTTTTCCAGTTATACTAGGTAGAGACTGGAATGAAATTATTAGCGGTAAAAACGTAACTGTACCGAGGACATATTTAGGCTTAATGATGGAACAAACTGATCCGACTGCCTCCACGTCATGTCCCTCAGTAGCACGGACGGATACTAGCACCCACTGCGAAGAAATCGATGTCCCATCGTCCTCTACGGGAGCTAATACAGTTAACGTGGAGGACGTGGAGGCAGTAGCCCCTCCCATAGAGGTCGCACAAGACCCAATACAAGCGTTAACGTCCCAATTCCTTCTAACACCCTCATCCTTTAAAAGAGAGCAATGGAACGATGATTCCCTAAAATTTGCTAGGAATACTATAGTGTCCACCGAGGGTTATACAACTCTGAATCCCATGCCACCCACGCCGTTCTTTGTTATTAATAATGATCTGTTATACCGAGTGGCAGAACACGGGGGTGAAGTGCGAGCAACATTGCTAATCCTACGCACTTTTCGGCGAAAAGTGTGTGAATTAGCACATGCTCACCTTCTGGGAGCCCATTTGGGCTTCGATAAAACTTTAGAGAGGATAAAACTCCGATTTTATTGGCCGGGAATTAATGAGGAGGTCAGGCGATTTTGCGCTTCCTGTCCGGAGTGTCAACTTCGCCAGATTCCCAGGCGGACTCGAGCTCCTCTTGTTCCCCTTCCCCTTATTGATATTCCATTTGAAAGAGTCGGAATAGACCTCGTAGGACCATTAGAACCCTCATTAAAAGGATTTAAATACATTTTAGTATTAGTTGATTATGCCATTTGCTTTCCAGAAGCTGTTCCTTTGCGCTCAGCTAATACAAAAACCATCGCACGGGAATTAGTAGGGATATTCGCTCGTGTTGGGATCCCCAAAGAGGTTTTAACAGACCAAGGGACTCCTTTCACTTCGGAGACGTTCAGGGAAATTGCTAAATTACTCCGTATAAAACATTTGAAAACGTCAGTCTATCATCCCCAAACTGACGGGTTCATGGAACGTTTTAATCAAACATTAAAACAGATGTTACGTAAGGTAGTTAGCGAGGATGGAAGAAACTGGGATCAGTTGCTTCCCCTCATGTTGTTTGCATATCGGGAAGTCCCACAGACCTCTACAGGCTTCTCTCCTTTTGAATTATTGTATGGAAGACAACCCCGAGGGCTTTTGGATATGTTAAAAGAAGGATGGGAAGAGGAGGTCCTCCCTACTTCAAATGTTCTCGAATATATCGTGCAATTACGTGATAGACTTGAGAAAATTAGACCTATTCTAAAAGATAATTTAGAAAAAGCACAAGCAGCGCAGTCTCGTTATTATAATAGAAACACCACCATTCGGAGTTTGTCCCGGGTGATCGTGTAATGTTGCTCGTCCCAACCTCCCATTCAAAATTGTTGGCACACTGGCAAGATCCTTATGAGATAAAGGAACGAAAAGGACTCGTCGACTATTTAAACAACCTAATCGTCGACCGAGTGAAAGAGTGTATCATATAAATCTACTGAAACCATGGAAGGACAGGGACGTTGATCCCTCCTCCGGACACTCTAGTTCCTTTTTTATGTCATGTGCATATCTGAATTTTGGTCCTGATTTGATATCTGAACAACGACAAGATCTCGAACGGGCTATCTTGTCTGTCCCTAAAGTTGTGGACGAGACACCTGGACGTACTGCGTTGGTTGTTCATGACATCATTACGGAACCAGGGGTGATTGTCAGAGAGAGACCTTATAGGCTCCCGGAGGCAAAGAAAGCGGAAGTAGAGCTGGAAATTAGACGAATGCTGGAACTAGGGGTTATTGAAGAAAGTTATAGCCCTTGGTCTAGTCCAATTATCCTAGTTTCTAAACCTGATGGTTCGTGGAGGTTTTGCAACGACTTCCGACGACTAAATCAGGTCTCTAAATTCGATGCGTATCCCATGCCGCGAGTGGATGATTTACTTGATCGGTTAGGGAACGCTCGATTCCTAACTACTCTTGACATGACTAAAGGGTATTGGCAGGTTCCCTTAACGGACTCCGCTAAAGAAAAAAACGCTTTTAGTACGCCAAGCGGACATTGGCAATATAGGGTGCTTCCTTTTGGTTTGCACGGGGCACCAGCTACTTTTCAACATCTGGTGGATACACTGCTTCGGCCCCACAATTCCTATAGTGCCGCCTACTTGGATGACGTTGTCATTTATTCCGGCACATGGAAGGATCATGTATTGCAGGTTAAAGCAGTTCTCTCCACACTAGCGTCAGCCGGACTTCGCATCAACCCGAAGAAATGTTTCTTCGGATTGAGGGAAGCCAAATATTTAGGCTACGTGGTGGGTGGGGGTACTGTTAAACCACAATGTGATAAAATTGATGCCATCTTGAATTGGCCCCGTCCGATGAATAAGAGGCAGGTTCAAGCATTTTTAGGGCTGGTGGGTTACTATCGTCGTTTTGTACCGCACTTCTCTGAAATTGCTACGCCCTTATCGAACTTAACAAAGAAACGAGCGCCTTTAAAAGTGGTGTGGGATGATGCGGTGGAAAAAGCATTCAGTGACTTGAAATTGGCCCTTACATCAGCACCGGTGTTGAAATCTCCTGATTTTTTTATTCCTTTTATTCTCCAGACCGACGCATCGGCCACAGGATTGGGTGCCGTGCTGAGCCTATGTGTCGACGGTGCTGAACACCCCGTTATGTACCTCAGCTGGAAATTGTTGGAACGAGAGACCAAGTATGCTGCGAGAAGCCTTGGCGATCAAATGGGCTATTACATCTCTACGGTACTACCTACTGGGACGCGAGTTTACTCTGGTGACAGATCATGCCGCTTTACAGTGGATGTCTCTCCATCGTGAGTCTAACCCACGCATCACTAGGTGGTTTTTGGATTTACAACCATATCGTTTCAGTGTCGTTTATCGTAGGAGTTCCTTGCAAGCCAACGCAGATGCTCTCTCTCGTGTCCACGACCTCGCGGTGCAGGTCGCCCGACCCGACGGGTCTGGGCTGAGGGTCATGTCACACATGTACGATTAGGAGGCAGTCAAAGAGCCTAAAGGTGAGTGAAACATCGCGAGATAAAGGGATATCACGTGGTACTTACCTGAACTCTTTTTTTCCAACAGGACACAAGATGAGAATTAATCCCGCAACTTCCGGGTTTTCAAAATGGCCGTGATCACGTCACTTCCGGTCAATATTGATGACATCACTTCCGGCACCCACAAACCACATCACTTCCGGTTCCTGTTGCCACATCACCATTTTGCCAACCATTTCCTGTCACATGTTTTTCTGCTCTATAAAACCACCATTTTGTTTTCAGCTGTTGTTCATTGTACTTTCAAGACTTTGAATCGCTTCATTTTTTCAATATTGTCTGTAAGACAATATACGGGGACGGTCCCCAAATCTTTATTTTGTATTTTTGACTTTCTTATCGATCACAATATATATACAGTAATCCCTCCTCCATCGCGGGGGTTGCGTTCCAGAGCCACCCGCGAAATAAGAAAATCCGCGAAGTAGAAACCATATGTTTATATGGTTATTTTTATATTGTCATGCTTGGGTCACAGATTTGCGCAGAAACACAGGAGGTTGTAGAGAGACAGGAACGTTATTCAAACACTGCAAACAAACATTTCTCTCTTTTTCAAAAGTTTAAACTGTGCTCCATGACAAGACAGAGATGACAGTTCTGTCTCACAATTAAAAGAATGCAAACATACCTTCCTTTTCAAAGGAGTGCGCGTCAGGAGCACTGAATGTCAGAAAGTGAGAGAAAACCAAACAAATCAATAGGGCTGTTTTGCTTTTAAGTATGCGAAGCACCGCCGGTACAAAGCTGTTGAAGGCGGCAGCTCACACCCCCTCCGTCAGGAGCAGGGAGAGAGAGAGACAGAGACAGAGGAAAACAAACAGTCAAAAATCAATACGTGCCCTTTGAGCTTTTAAGTATGCGAAGCACCGTGCTGCATGTCACTTCACGAAGCAGCTGCACACAGAAGGTAGCAACTCTTTCAGCATTTTTAGACGAGCGTCCGTATCGTCTAGATGTGCAAACAGCCCCCCTGCTCACACCCCCTACGTCAGGATCAGAGAAAGCGCAAGAGAGAAAGAGAAAAGTAAGTTGGGTAGCTTCTCAGCCATCTGCCAATAGCGTCCCTTGTATGAAATCAACTGGGCAAACCAACTGAGGAAGCATGTACCAGAAATTAAAAGGCCCATTGTCCTCAGAAATCCGCGAACCAGCAAAAAATCCGCGATATATATTTAAATATGCTTACATATAAAATCTGCGATAGAGTGAAGCCGCGAAAGGCGAAGGATGATATAGCGAGGGATCACTGTATGTATATATATATATATATATATCTATATATCTATCTATCTATCTATATATATATATATATATATATATATATATATATATATATATTTCTCTATCTATCTATATATCTCTATCTATCTATCTATCTATCTATCTATCTCTATCTATCTATCTATCTCACACATACATACATATCTACATACATACACATATATCCATATATATATCTATCTATCTATCTATCTATCTATCTATCTATCTATCTATCTATCTATCTATCTATCTATCTATCTATCTATCTATCTATCTATCTATTGTCAGTTCAGCACTCCGGTTGGAATATGACCAAGCCATGCAAACTTACTGTTAAGAATGCAACGTATAGTTGTACAGGAGAAAAGCAATCTTGCCTCAAATCAATGGCAACCTTTTGTAGGTCTATGAACTTAATTTAAACTTTAGGTTTACACGGTGCTCTGTTTCCATAGTACCTGCACTCATGAATATATCTGTATGTGTCAGTCGCTGAAATCCCCGCGCTTGGCACCGGCAAAGTACTGCTTTTAAATTTTTATTAAGAAGAAAAGAAAACCTTTTTAAATTGAGGTAAAATATACCACTAACAATTTGTTAAGGATCTGTTTTTTTGTGTAGCTGACTTCACACAGCCTCTCCGCTGTTTTATAAACGAACGTCATATAAGGTCTTCCTTTTTCGTTGCTTCGCCAACGGAAGCAGCCTTTTTATTTAATCCTGTTTTTACGATTGTTCTGTTTGTATACCAGTTTGTCAGTTCAGCACTCCGATTGTAATATGACCAAGCCGTGCAAGCACACTCTTGAGAATGCAACGTATAGTTGTACAGGAGAAAAGCAATCTTGCTTGAAATCAATGGCAACCTTTTGTAGGTCTATGAACTTAATTTAAACTTTAGGTTTACACGGTGCTTTCTTTCCGAAGTACCTGCACTCATGAATATATCTGTATGCATCAGTCGCTCAAATCCCCGCAGTTCGCACTGGCGAAGTTCTGCTTTTAAATTTTTATTAAGAAGAAAAGAAAACCTTTTAAAATTGAGGTAAAATATACCAATAACAGTTTGTTAAGGATCTGTTTTTTTGTGAAGCTGCCTTCACTCGAGTGATCACTTCGAGCTTTAAGCCTGAGAAATCACCCCGTAAATGCACACGTTTAATTGCACATCTGTTAATATGTATGCTTACACAGTATTAAAAGACACTCAACAATTACACAGTATTAAAAGGCACTCAACAATTAACGTCATTTACCTTCGTTCCCGCGTTTGACTCGTGCTGTAAATCTCTTCCTTGTTTTCACTTCACGTGATTACGTAGGAGGCGTAATACGTGATGACGTGATACGTGACTCCGCCTCCTCCATTAGAGTATATGGACAAAAAACAGGTTCCAGTTATGACCATTACGCGTAGATTTTCGAAATGAAACCTGCCTAACTTTTGTAAGTAAGCTGTAAGGAATGAGCCTGCCAAATTTCAGCCTTCTACCTACACGGGAAGTTGGACAATTAGTGATGAGTGAGTCAGTCAGTGAGTGAGTCAGTCAGTCAGTGAGGGCTTTGCCTTTTATTAGTATAGATTACTTGCAAATAATATTTAATTGTAATTGAAAATAGTATGTAAATACAGTGAAACCTCGGTTCACGACCATAATTCGTTCCAAAACTCTGGTCGTAAACCGATTTGGTCATGAACCGAAGCAATTTCCCCCATAGGATTGAATGTAAATACAATAAATCTGTTCCAGACCATATGAACTGTATGTATGGAGTATCGCCACGACTGCTGAAGGTCTGTGCATCAGAGCTGGGGGGTCCTCTACAGCGCATCTTCAACCTGAGCCTGGAACAGGGGAAAGTCCCGAGGCTTTGGAAAACATCTTGCATCACCCCAGTCCCAAAGGTATCACGTCCTGGTGAGCTGAATGACTTCCGGCCTGTCGCTCTAACATCACATGTGATGAAGACCATGGAGCGGCTGCTGCTTCACCACCTGAGGCCACAGGTCCAACACGCCCTCGATCCTCTGCAGTTCGCATACCAGGAGAAGGTGGGAGCGGAAGATGCCATCATCTATATGCTACATCGATCCCTCTCCCACTTGGACAAAGGCAGTGGCGCTGTAAGAATTATGTTTCTAGACTTCTCTAGCGCCTTCAACACCATCCAACCTCTGCTCCTTAGGGACAAGCTGACAGAGATGGGAGTAGATTCATACCTGGTGGCATGGATCGTGGACTATCTTACAAACAGACCTCAGTATGTGCGTCTCGGGAATTGCAGATCTGACATTGTGGTCAGCAACACAGGAGCGCCGCAGGGGACTGTACTTTCTCCGGTCCTGTTCAGCCTATATACATCGGACTTCCAATATAACTCGGGAGTCCTGCCACGTGCAAAAGTTTGCTGACGACACTGCTATCGTGGGCTGCATCAGGAGTGGGCAGGAGGAGGAGTATAGAAACCTCATCAAGGACTTTTTTAAATGGTGCGACTTAAACCACCTACAACTGAACACCAGCAAAACCAAGGAACTGGTGGTGGATTTTAGGAGACCCAGGCCCCTCATGGACCCCGTGATCATCAGAGGTGACTGTGTGCAGAGGGTGCAGACCTATAAATACCTGGGAGTGCAGCTGGACGATAAATTGGACTGGACTGCCAATACTGATTCTCTGTGCAAGAAAGGACAGAGCCGCCTGTACTTCCTTAGAAGACTGGCATCCTTCAACATCTGCAGTAAGATGCTGCAGATGTTCTATCAGATGGTTGTGGCGAGTGCCCTCTTCTACGCAGTGGTGTGCTGGGGAGGCAGCATTAAGAAGAAGGATGCCTCACGCCTGGACAAACTGGTGAGGAAGGCAGGCTCTATTGTTGGCATAGAGCTGGACGGTTTGACATCCGTAGCAGAGCAACGGGCACTCAGCAGGCTCCTATCAATTATGGAGAATCCACTACATCTATTAACTCTTTTAGGGCTAATTTTTTTTTTGTTTCTTTTCTCCCAGGGCTGAATATTTTTCCAAAAACTAACATTTTTTAAAAAAGAACACAAAGCAATTGTTTAACGTATCAAATCAACAAAAAATATTTACTTTTGACAAATGTTACTGTCTTGCATGTTATGTGAGCCTGCATACTCTATGATTTCACATACATATCACATACATTTTACACAGCAAAGTCTGATCTCGCTCAAAGCAGCCAATTTCAGTCATTGCCACATTGCACTCCTTACAATTTGTGTTGCTTTGGTGCCTATTTTTCAATTGTCTGTTGCTGCACTTTCTCACATATATTGTTAGTGTGTACTGTAGAGAGACAAGTCACCCATTTGCCATCATGCCATGCCACTGCCACCAAGTTTTCTGCCTGCATGAAAACCTTATTGTCACCTCTTTTCATCTTCTGAAACTTTATGAACTTTATGTATGGCATTATAGCCTGGCTCACCCCATGGGATTTGCTTCTGTTTATTACAGAAGTGAATAAAACTTTGCAGCAGCACGTACCTAAGCCACCAGGGGACAAAACACGTTTGGACCAATGCTCCCTGAAGTTATATCACCAATTCTGTCTCATCTCTATTTGTAATGCCACAGCGCGCTTCATCTCGTCTTTCGTTGTGGGTTTCCACTTTGAAAAACGAGAATGCGATGCAAACGCAGCCCGCGATTCAAAAAAAATCTCTGCCTACCTGTTTGTCTCGTCTGACAGTAGCTGAAAAGCAGCATCAGGAGAGAGCAGCCTGAAGTACAGCAGCTGGTGATCTGTCGTGTCCAACAGCAAGCCATGCCGTCTTGTAAACTCCAGTAGCCAGATCGGCTCTCAACGGATCAATGTCTGTGTATTTATCCCATGCGAACCTTGCCGTAGATGCCTCGGCTGCGCGAAGGCACGCAACTGGCAGCAGATCCGCTGGCGCGGCATCGGCTGGTGTCTGATCAGCTGATGCCTGCTTCTAACTCTCTTGCTCGATCTCCTGATCACTGCCAATAAAGTCCGATTCTGAAAAATCAAGAGTCCGACTCCGCGATAATGCGCAAATGCGCATAATGCGAGTGTTTTCTTTTCTGCACTTGCTTCGCTGCCTTTTCACATGTCGGTGCCATCTTGCCTGTTTACATTTCGCAACTCACGCACACGCAATGTTTATTTGCTGAGTCAACGAGTCTAGCATTCCTCCAAGCACAGAGGGAATGCCTGTGATGTGACAGTGAGATTTGTCGCCATTAACAGTTGATTGTCGCCCTCTATCCCGCCTTCAACCCCTCCTGTCGACAAAAGTCGACATCCGCCCTAAAAGAGTTAAACAGTGTCATCTCCAGATAGAGGAGCAGTTTCAGCGACAGACTGCTGTCACTGTCCTGCTCCACTGACAGACTGAGAAGATCATTCCTCCCCCAAACTATGCGACTCTTCAATTCCACCAGAGGGGGTAAACGTTGAACATTATTCAAGTTATTGTCTGTTTTTTACCTGCATTTTTTATTACTCTTTAATTTAATATTTTTTGCTGCTGGAGTATGTGAATTTCCCCCTGGGATTAATAAAGTATCTATCTATCTATCTATCTATCTATCTATCTATCTATCTATCTATCTATCTATCTATCTATCTATCTATCTATCTATATTTTTTTAAGTTTTTAAGCACAAATATAGTTAATTAAACCATAGAATGCACAGCGTAATAGTAAACTAAATGTAAAAACATTGAATAACACTGAGAAAGCCTTGAATAACAGACAAAACTAACACTGCAATAGTTCACGCTATAACGCTACCAACCTCTGGCTAAAAACACATTTTTTTAATGAGTTTTAAGTACAGGGAAAAAAATGAACATTTCAAAAAATCCATAATTTAATAAACCACCAAGAAAAGTAACATTGCAACAATGCACGCTACGAACCGATTGCTGTAAACAGAAGTGAAAACAAAATCAAGCCCAGTGCATTCTTTAACTGCCTTCTCTACCTTATGAGTCCAGCCCTCTCTCTCGCTCGAGCTGCCTGTGCGTCTGTCTCTCTCTCGCGCTGCCTGTGTGTGTGCGTGGCTTTCTCTCGAGTTGCCTGTGTGTGTGCGCATCTGTCTCTCTCTGGCGCTGCCCGTGTGTGTGCGTCTGTCTCTCTCTGGTGCTGCCTGTGTGTGTACGCGGCTCTCTTTCTCGCGCTGCCTGTGTGTGTGTGTTTCACACGCTCTCTCGCTCTCTCTCTTGCTCGCTGCACAGGGAGAGACTGAACATGTACAAACCGAAAGGGAAACTGGCTTGTTCATATAGCGAGTGTGTGGTCGTGAACCGAGGCAAACGTTTGGCGAACTTTTTGGTTGTAAACCGATTTGTATGTGTACCAAGACGTTTGTGAACCGAGGTTCCACTGTATTATGTAATTGGATCCTCATCAAACCATAACTTAAAAAAGTCAAACCTAGACCCACATATACTTAATAATTATAGACCCATATCAAATGTACTCTTTCTAAAATACTTGAAAAAGTCATCAATCAGCTTTAGTCAAACCACACGCATCAAATTTATTTGAGAAATTCCAGTATGAGCTTCCACACTGGTCATAGTGCAAGAAAAAGCACTAACACGTGTTGTAAATGACATTCTGAAATCCTGTGATGAAGGAAACACTGCTGTAAGTATGTTTTTAGACTTAAGCACAGTGCTTGACACCACTGACAATTCTATTTTACTACATAGGCTGGAAAATGACATTGGGCTCACAGGCAATGTCCTTGCCTGATTAAGTTCTTATTTATAAAATCAATTCTAGTATGTTCAGAAATGTGCTGACAGTACTCCATCATTATACACAGAACTGAGATATGGTGTTCCACAAGGCTCAGTATTGGGACCTTTACTATTTTCACTTGCTTCCACTGGGAGCTCTCATTAGAAAACATAATGTTAATTTTTACTCATACATAGATGACACCCAGTTATACCTTTCTTTTAGACCAAATGAAATTTCTCCGATGTTTTTTAATTAGATGTGTTAGTGAATTAAAGGATTGGATGGATGAGAACTACTTGTCTTTAAACTCAGATAATACAGAGACGTTAATGATGCAGATCACAACAATATTTTTTTATTATTTAACTCTTATGGAATCACCATTAGTTTTACATATCATTTAAAACGCACATTATAAAATTCTCCAAAATATGTTTCTTACATCTTAAAAATGTTCAGAAATTAAGGCTTTTTCTAAATATGTGGGATACTGAAAAATTAATTCAAGCCTTTATTTCTTGTAGGACTGACTGCTGCAATTGCGGTGTCCACTGGATGCTCAAGTTGTATTTTACACAGCTTTCAGTTAATCCAAAATGCTACTGCAATAATCATTACAAGAAAAAGAAAATAAAAAAACATAACTCTGGTTCTTAAATCATTTACCGTGGTAATAATAATATAATATATGTGTCAGATGATAAATGAGCAGCTAACACAATCCAACGTTTGCTGGTAATTTACCGTATTCTTGTGACTAAATATAGTACCAATTTTACTTTTGCTTTTAGTTTTGTATTTTATTTATTTGTAAACACTGTACTTCTTAATTAATACTATTTTACGTACTCAGATTGATTTTGCAAGTCACCTTTGATAAAGGTACCTGCTAAGTAAAAAATAATAATTGAGGGTAGGTGTGTCTATAACATTGACCAACAAATAGATTCAGCAGCATCTTTTTTTAATAATTTCAAACATTATATCAGACTATTGTGGAAACACATGTGTTAAGTCTTTAAGTAAAGACCTTCACATGGCTTGGAAGCACCTGGGAACTGCCAAGGAGAAGCTTAAGCCTGTTGCAGACAATAAAGCTGGTCTGCTTTGTTCATCATAGCATGCTTTCCCTGCAAAGAATGCCAGAACAGAGGGCTAAATTCTTAGTGAATCACTTAAACACAGCTCAGTAAAAACAATATATATTATATATATATATATATATATATATATATATATATATATATATATATATATATATATATATATATATATATATATGAACTACCACCTATTAAAGTAACATGGAGTTAAAGCAAGAAAAAGTTGTGAGCCCAAAACTTTAATAGGGCTTTCTATTGCAGGGCTTTAGGTTGTTAGCATTGGATCTGGGATTATTACAAAACTATAACAACTGAAACAATATGAGTTTCACCAAGATTTCTGTATAAATAGTATGAACAATGAATACATTACATGTGGTTATTTTACTATAAGAAATGATTATTTAACTAGTCCAATAACTGAAACAAAAATACAATTTCAACATTTACTTGTTAAAAAATTATGAACAATGAACTTTAAAGTGTTTTGTTTTTTCTTCGTAGCTATGAAAATAAATGAGGCTACAACAAAAATGAAGCAAAGAATTGCAATAAAGACAGCTGAAAGAAAAAGAGTAATGAAGTAATGAAAATTATTGCAAAG
This sequence comes from Erpetoichthys calabaricus, assembly GCF_900747795.2. Classification (NCBI taxonomy): domain Eukaryota; kingdom Metazoa; phylum Chordata; class Cladistia; order Polypteriformes; family Polypteridae; genus Erpetoichthys; species Erpetoichthys calabaricus. The sequence goes on along the minus strand of NC_041406.2, from coordinate 122,517,052 downwards.
TAGTTAGTTCCATTGCTTAGTAAACCCTGAAAGCACATTTTGGCCTTCTGACAGCTTTTTACAAGTCAATGAGTTATTGAGTTATTGTGAACAGCACCTCACGGTCCATAGTAAATGTTGTAATAAATATTTTTTTGGCCACATATACTGTCTGGTGTAGATGCACTGGGAGCTGTGGTGGCTGTCACCGCTAGCAATATTAATGAAAACTGAAGGGTACAAATAGATAACCTGTGCATATGATCTGCATCATGAAATAATAGGTACTTTTTCTACTCATGCTATTTAATGTACATTCATTACATCAAGTGTCAAAGTATTGTCCATCACCCCTCTTCTATCAACAAAGCCTATATTCAATTATTTTTAATATCTCATTCTACTGCACTTGTCTTCACCAGCCTTAACCAACTTTGACTCTATAATTCTGTTTTGCTACCAGAAAGCACTGAAAAGTGTACATCTAAGTCATAAAGGGTTTTGAAAATCAAAGTCAAAAAGTAATAAGCCAAAGTATCAAAAAGAGAAAAGCACTTGCAAAAACATTTTCAGAAAATTTCCACAAACTATGACAGGGTATTTATACGCAAAGCTGATATTAATACTGAGGGAACAAATATGACATGGGCTGTAAATTGCATAACACACACAATAGCAACCTAACATCAAGTCATACAAACAGGTGCACAAAAATGTGCCGTCCACTAAGGACAACATAGCATCACGGTAACATTCAAAAACAGATTTATTAATAAAGCTAGACTCAAACATGTATCTAACAAAAAATAAATACAGATCTCTGATGTACCTGTGAATTAAAATAAGAAGAAAAAAACTGTCTGCCAGCAAAAAATTACAAAAACCCAGGAATCATAACACTTGATGCTGTGAGATACGCAAACTGTGAGCAACCAAAAGACCTGTGGCCTCATGTACAAATGGCGTGAACGCACAAAAATGTTATTTACGCCTGCTTCCACACTCACTTCGGGACGTATAAAAACTAAACTTGGCATAAAGCCACACACATTTTCATGGCAGCCTCCTCCATTGCGTACATAACTTTCTGTTTGGTTTTGCAAACTAGCAGCACCTAGTTGATATCACATGGCCAAACTATTCCAACTACCATGGCTGCTTTAGAGTTGTTAGAAGACACAGCAAATGAAGAATTAGAAGAGAGCGTGTATTTAGAGATGATGATGAATGGTTTCTAAGTTGATTTTGATTTCCAAGAGTTATCCTCATGGAGCTGTGTGCTGAACTGGTGCCGGCTTTACAATGACACACTTTAAAGAATTGTGCTCTACCTGTTCCTTTGCAAGTTCTGTCCACTCTCAGGTTTTTAACCAGAGGAGCTTTCAACGTGAACTTGCTGAATGATCGGGTATTTCTCAGTCATCACTGAGATGTGCCATGCCAACTGTATAGGATGGTATTATCCGCTTGTCATTCAGATATATAAGATTTCCTTACACTTTTGTTGAACTGGGAAACACCAAAGAGCAATTCACTGCAACGTCCCGTTTTCCAAATATAATTAAAGTGGTCAACTGCAAGCACATTGCTATTATAACAGCGTCGCACAAATTACATTAGCCAGGGATGAATTACCAAAACAATGAGCTGGCATTATATCATATATAGCAGGAGTGCATATAAAAATGGCAGCTCTGCACAGTCACACTAGTTCAACTAGTGCGGTTAAAGGCAAGCAGTCCTTTTAAGGATAAAGAGTAGAGAATCGATCCGTTATGGCGCTCGACACCAATGCTACACTTTAAAGGCACATTTTGAAAGCATGTAGCATGATGCATATATAATGTGACACACAATCGTGGCCAGACCTGAAGAGAAGCCATATGATGAACCTGACCCGGACCCATCAAATGATCAGTCAAAATGGACAGCCTTACAACTTAATTTGAATGTAATTATCAGAATGTAAAAACAGGTAATCAGCTCCCACATTTATTTTTTAACCAATTCATTTAATTTGTGGTCAATATCATATAGTACAGGCCTTATATCCCTTAGTTCAATGACCACATCTCTTATGGCATCTAATATTGAATTTTGTGACTCAGAACAGCATCCGTCTGCACACAGCCAGGTGGTCGCTCAGCGGTTTCTGAGGCACAATCACTGCCTGACAATCGCACAGGGGTCAGCTTTTGTAATACTGTCTGAAACAAAATATACACAAACGGTGGGTTGTGACTCGCATTTATACATCAACTGTGATATCTGACCACTTCTTTTTTATTTTGGGCATTGTGTGACTTTCTGAACTTGAACTTTTGAGTGTCTCTGCCATGCTTTTGTTGCTTATACCACTGCTTAAGCCAACAAATAGTACGTTTTTCCTTGCCTCCACTTCACATTCGATGAAATTCTTCTTTATTTCACATGCTTTTGCCATTGCCTTTTAAACAAACACTCAACAGAAGGGGATAGTTATATTGATTTGCATATTAAATCATGCAAAATTCTGGGAGGAGTCAGTATGGGGTGACAGGCACGTACACCTGCATTACATTTCACATTGACTGGGTGTTATGGAGAGGAAGTGCATGGAAGTTGACTTACACCCAGTTTTGTGCATGAGAATTTTTTGTGCATACGCACATTTTCGTTTTTGTCCATAAACCATGTTTTAGTGTGAATTCTACGCACTGCGTTATACATGAGGCCCCTGGAGATGGTACTGTAGATTTAGATGTCGTCATAGAAAGCAAAAGGTAACATCAAAAATATTTCGCAACCAAGAATCAAAGGGACAATACATTACTCTGAAATCAAAGGCAAAACAAAGCCCTAAACAAGAAAAATATATCAAAATGAAAAATAAGTGTCATAAACGGAATCCTTATGTTAAAACACTATAAAATACACAAGAACATATGTATAAATAGTGTTTAATACTACAGCTTACCATAGTATTATTACTATTGCTTTAGAAATCAGGTGTTAAAAATCAGTCTATTTACAATTGGCTAACCAGTTGAGAGAAGGTTATGCTGGCAGAAGGAATTTCCAGGTGCCATGGGGCAGAGGGTGGCTCTGAGGCTAGGGATCTACATTGGCAATCGGAAGGTTGCTGGTTTGAATCCCGTAAATGGCAAAAGGGACTCTGCTCTGTTGGGTCAGCAAATCTTACCGGAACGCCACGGAACCTGTCAACTCATTCTTGAACCTTTTGTGAAAGTGTTTATTTGATCTTTGGGCTTCAGGCTTCACAAATTTTATAGTTTATGCCTACATTTTGTAACATTTATTACTAAAATATGAAAAAGTTACTGTTATGAAAAAGTTACTGTTTTAACAATGTGTTTACACAGATTACTGTAGAAATGGAACACACATGAAATGCGTGTGTTCCAAATAACGATCTATTATTTCCACTCTAAAACTCCACTTCACTCCCAGATAATCAAGGCATGAGCTGGGAGAAGTTCGTGCACGTTCTAAGTCGGTGGAGGGATGGAATAGCCGGCTGCTTGCAGCTTGTGTATATCAGCACATCTAGATGACAAAAGACGCTGGCGGAGAGGTGTGAATGGATTTAAAAAGCGATTTCAGGTGGGCCGGATCTACGAGTTTTTTCGTAGGCTCTGGTAATTCTAATGTTAACCTGTAATTGCTCTGGTATAATGTTAATCTGCATCCAGCACTGCACATAGGCCCTCCAACCTACAGGGAAAAACCTGGGGGTTGGTGGCAGAATTAGCACTCTAGCCACCATAAAAAAACCTCACACTGGTTCCACTCCATCTGAACTAATGTGGTGCTGAGCAATCACCTGTTGCATGACTGCACTTGGGTCCTACTATGAATCCTGAGTTGGTTTGTCGTGTGGTGGGTATGGCAATGCGCTGTATCAGTGCATACTCCTAACCTCTCTCTCTTCTAGGGGGCAGAGACAAAGGCTATATAAAAGAACAACAAAGTATTGTATATACCAGTGCCTCTTGCAAATAAATACTTTAGCTCCAAGCCCAAAGGTGTTTTTGGCATTACTGCACCTAAACTATATACCCAAAAATAAGCAGTTATTTTTCTGCCTAAGTAATAAAGGAGCTGAAAATGTTTAAAGAGTATTGAGTACAATACTTCGAACTTTGACAATAAAGTATGTATATGATTAAAAAAAACTTTTTTAATTACATTTTTGTTTACAACAATATTAACTGATTAAAACACACACAAAATTGCGCTTTAGGGATTTCTGCAATTAGTCTCTTGCACCTGAACAATCTCTCAAAAAAGTATTGTAGTTCCAGTTATATTTTGTTTTATTTTTTAGAAACATACACACAATATAAGGTATATTACTCTGAAGCAACATGTCAAAAATTTTATCTGTGTGTGCATAATTATACACTCATCAACACCTTTACTTTCAAAATTATTTTTCATGCCATTCCATGAAACAATTTCTGTTTACCACTAGACACAGAGAAACCTGAAATATTGTACAATAGATTAGAGTTTTTGTGCTGAAATTCACCCATTTTCTCCTAATATCTGTCACAGTTGCCCAAACAGAAGTTTAATGTATTTTCATTTACTTACTTTTTACTGTTGTTACATTCTTCTTTATTTCATGTCTGGAATAAACTATGTACATGCGTACATTTTCATAACAGCTTCCTCCACTTCTGGGCTACAGGAGTGGAGGCAATGCCTTTCTTGGCAGCCCTGGATGCAGTCAGGAAATAGTCTTAGGCAGAGCCCCCCAGAACTACCTACACACACCACTCACTTTTTGGTCTCAGGTGGCCACTGCTGAGTGGTGAGCACATGAGACTTGTTCCAACCACTCCCTTCATCCTCTGCCAGAAAGGCTACTCTTTAATTTGTATACTCCATTAGTAATCACATTGGTGAGCACAAATTGAAAAAGGCTAAAATATCACAAGGTACTGTCAATCCTTTTGGTGGAGGGTGTGCAGGGAAAATTACACTGTGTACAAGACACTAGCTGAAACGGCTTTTTTCCCCTCATGTGCTTGTGACACAGAGATGTAAGTAGTATAATACTGTAACATTTGATTGTGGGGGATTTTCCACATGAAACTGCAAGCAACCTACAGTGAAAGACTGCACAGTGCAATTCAGTGACATTCAATCACTGAATGTGGAACTATGAGCAGCAGTGTGGTGTGGTGCAATAGAAATAAATTCGATCAAACAGCGGTCTGCAGTTAAAGTTTGCATGGCCAGTGACATTCGATCAAGGGGTTCCTCACATGAACTTCAAAGAAGTTAAAACTGGAAGAGAAGTGTGCTAAGGGGTTATGCTGCCATCTAGTGGCAGACATTATATAAACAGATGATGAGTCCTGTTGGCAGTTGCTTTCTTGACAGCTTGAATAAAGCAGTCAGAGTCAGCTTGTGGAAACCATCTCCACATGGTTTATAAGCAAAAACATGGTGTCAGAAGTTTGAACCGCAACAGTGCTGGTTTTACAACAAATCAACTACACATCCAGATAAAAAGCCATTTGAAAAATACTTTATAACTAAGCAACTTTATAACTTGACTATGAACTGGGAGATCTTCAAAGTGGAATTTCAGGAATTTATGTTAGCTACCGGACTGCATGAAAAATTCGCAGAGGTATAAGCAGCCACTCTGAGACGAGTAATGGGAAGTGAGTGCGACACGTGTACTGACATAATCTGCACTCGATGGAGGAAAAGTAAATGGACACCATCTTGGCCGCCCTTGACAGGCATTTCAAGCCAACAAAGAACATCATATTCAAGCCATTTGTCTTCGGATCCCTCAACCAAGAGGAAGGTGAGACAATAGACGTATTTGTATCTAAATTAAGGGAGAAAGCTGCAACGTGTGATTATGGACAGTTAAGAGACGAACTGAAAGCACGCAATGCCACTTGCTAAGAAAATAGGAACTTACTTTGGCATCTGCTACTGACATATGCCGAGCTGCGGAACAAGCAGACTTACAAATGAAGGTGTTGTCGCAGGCTAAACCAGACGACATAATTAACTCCACAGACGTCTAAAAGCCAACACATCAAGGCACACTTAAACCCGCCAAGCCACAACTTCTGAGCAACATTGGGAATGTAGAAAAGCACAAGTACTATGGATGCACATACAACCGGGGAAGAGCCATATGCACAGCTTTTGGCAAAGTCTGCCAACTCTGCGGAACTCTCAATCACCTCACGACGGTGTGCCTTAAAATGAAGCAAGACTACCGTCCGCTGCATTTGGTAGACACCCAAGCCAAGCATGAATGGGAGTAGGACGGTAACGCTGATGGGCACATATACACCACAATCTCGTCACCTAGCTCCCAAGGAAAAAAGATGTTTGTCAATCTACAGCTCCACAGTACCCAACAACGTTGCCAGATCCAGGGAAGGTAAGGGTAATAAGAGATGTGCCTGCTCCTACTGATACAAAGGGTGTACAAAGGTTCATCTGATTTGTTACATACATGCCCCGCCTCTCAGAGATATGCGAGCAGGCTCCTGGATAATACTGTGGCCTTGGGTGCCGAAGCACCAGAAAACAGTCAATGAGGTCAAGCGCCTGGTCGTCGCAGTGCCAATACTAAGATATTATGACCTTAGCAAGTCTGTAACAGTACAAAGTGACTCTAGTCAGAATGGCCTTGGCTACTGCCTACTGCTGGAAGGGCAACCTGCACTATTTGCTTCCAGAGCTCGCACTGCAACTGAGGAGAATAATACACTCAGATCAAGAAAGAATGTTTAAGCATTGTGTTTGCGTGCCATCCCTTTCATAGGTAATTATTTGTATGGTAAGAGGGAGATCACTGTTGAAACTGACCACAAACCACTAGTAGCAATCTTTAATAAAAATGATTATTAACAAACTTCCAAAACAACTTCAAAGCAAATTATGCTTTGGAAGTAACCTATAAATCGGGCCCGAATATGTATGTAATCGTCACGTTGAGCAGAGCCACAATATGCTCACACGAAGTGGACATACTACATGTCCAACATTCAGTCTGCAGCATGTGCAATGAAAAGATTGATATAGAGGACCTGTCACAAATCAGGCAGTCCACTGAGGGAACACCTTCAAACCCTCAACTCAGTAGTGCTTAGGGGATGGCCCAACACAAAGGTGGAAACACCTGTGGCCTTTAGAGAGTATTGGGCCTACCACAACAAAATCAGCCTACAGGACAGGGTGCTTTTTAAAGGATAACATGTAATTATTCCAAAGCAACTGCGTCAAGAGATACCGCGCTTCATAAACTGGTGCCACATAGGCGGCAAAGCATGCTTCAGATAGGCTCGCGAGACACTGTTTTGGCCAAATATGCATGGGGAGATTAAAGACTATGTAGGACAGTACACCATTTGCAACCAATACACAAACAAACAGCAAAAAGAGACTATGATATCACATCTCCTTCCTGCAAATCCATGGCAAATTCTGAGTATGGACATAACTATGCAGGAAAGGACTTTTTGCTGATCGTTGATCACTAATCAGACTTCTGGGAAATAGAACTATTACCTGACCTATCAGCAGATACCATCATTAAGAGATGCAAGGCTCATATTGCCAGGTACAGCCAGCTCGACCAAGTCATTATGGGTACAGGTCCACAATTTGCTTGCGCTGTGTTCTCTAAGTTCGCTCAGGAATGGGGTTTTGAGCACATTACTTTGTCCCCAAGGTAACCTAAAGCTAATGGCAAAGTAAAATTGGTGGTGAAAATTGTTTTTGCAGCCAAGTGAACAATGCAGGTGATGATTCATGGAAAGTGATTTTGTTCTGGAAAAACACGCCGACTATGGGCATGGACACCAGACCCGAACAACGACTGATGGATGAAAACACCCCTCCCAGGGACTAACATACTGCTCAAACAGTGTGTAGTTGTGAATGTTCACGGTAAGCTGCATTTTAAATGGCAAGTTACAAAACAATCAAATGATAAAATGGCCAGAGACCTTCCTGAGCTGAATGTGGGGCAAAGCATAAGAATGAAGCCTATTCCGGGTCACAGAAGCGGCATATGGATACAGGATACTTGCCTCCAACAGGTAGCCCTGAGCTCCAATCTGGTAGATGTGGAGGGATGTGATGGTGAGGGTTAGCTCCAAGCTCCCACTTCTCTTTTGGGAACCAGATGAACTATCAGATGAGGACACAGCACGAAGCAAGGGATAGGTGCAAAAATGCTCCAGTGCTTTTATTTGAAACAAGTCAAAAATCAAAACAGTGTTCAATAAGTGCAGTGCAACCGATCCTTAATAAAAAAAATAATCCAGTAAAACAAAGTGATTGTGGAGGTTAAAATCCAAATAAATAATCCTTTAAAATGAGGTTAAAACACGGTAGGAAACTGTCTTTAAAAAAAGGAGCCTGGGTGTACTCCTTTAAAAGCTGATGTATCCTTGGCTTAAGCCTAACTAACAGGTATTTGCAGCCAAGGAGGTGTGATGTGGAGCCCTACTGGGAGCCAGAGAGAACTACAGGAGCACAAGCCTAGGAGCAGTGTGGGAGGTTGGCAGAACTGCAGATTAGGCACCTCCTTGGCTTCAAGGACCTGTTAGGGTTAAGCCAAGGAGACATCAGATTTTATTATGGATTGATGCACTGCACTTTTTGAACACTGTTTTGATTTTTGACTCATTTTAAATAAAAGCTCTGGAGCACATTTGCACCTACCCCTTGCTTCTTGTTGTGTCCTCATCTGCTGGCTTATCTGGTTACATTATTGATGATGTCGGGTTCAACAGGTTCCCAAAACAGAAGTGGACAAGGGAGCCTTGTACCGACACAACCGAGTGGACCTCAGGCCTGCCACGTCTACTCCAACCATGCTCACGGAAAAGTTTCAAGTTCATACAGTTTCAATCTTGAGCATAACAATGCATGAAGATACATAAAGATTACCTGTTATATACACAATATATTTCTTGTCTTTTACTGACAGCTGTGACACGCAGAACAGATGACTAAACATAGGAAGCTATACATCACTGAAAAGGTCTGAAACTCAGTTATCTAATGGTAAAGTGTCTTTGACTATATGTGGCGTGACACAGGTGGAATCTTTGATAAATGCAGGTTCATTCAGTTGAAAGGTACTGCCTGTTTTACATATTTTACTAATGAAAAAAAGCAAACAATACGGAACCTTATGATTTATTTGAAAGACGACAGCCTTAGGTATGTGAGAATGCCATTATTGCTTTGAATTGAATTGTTGATTTATTGTAAAATACACAAACAACTTTGAAATATGGCGGTGCCCCTCGTGCATAAGTGGCAACGATAATTTCATCCTCAAAAACCAAAATTACAGGTTTAACCAGTTAAAAGTTTGTTCATCATTTATATTTCATTCCTTGTAAATATTTTGTCATGAGTTTAGTTAAGTACCTTTATTGTCACTGTTCATCAAAAATCCCAGGCACTTCTTTATATATTAAAGCATTACTTAAAAAGTCAGATCTTGACCCACATATACTAAATAATTATAGGCCTATTTCAAATTTACCGTTTCTCTCTAAAATACTAGAAAAAGTAGTCGCCAGTCAGCTTCAGACACACCTTACGCATTACAATTTATTTGAGAAATTCCAGTCTGGTTTTCGCACTGGTCATAGTATAGAAACGGCACTAACACGGGTTGTAAATGACATTCTGATATCCTCTGATGAAGGAAACTCCACTGTAATTATGTTGTTGGACTTAAGTGCAGCATTTGACACCATCGACCATTCGATTTTACTGCACAGGCTAGAAAATGATGTTGGGCTTACAGGCACCGTTCTCGCTTGGTTTAGTTCTTACTTATCAAATCGATTCCAATATGTACAGAAATGTGCTGACAGTACTCCATCATTATACACAGAAGTTCAATATGGTGTCCCGCAGGGCTCAGTACTGGGACCTTTACTGTTTTCACTGTACATGCTTCCACTGGGATCTCTCATTAGGAAACATAATGTTAATTTTCACTCGTATGCAGATGACACCCAGTTATACCTTTCATTTAAATCAAACGAAGTTTCTCCAATGTTGTCTTTAATTAGTTGTGTTAGCGAATTAAAGGAGTGGATGAATGAGAACTACTTGTCTTTAAATACAGATAAAACAGAGATGTTAATTGTTGGAGGGAATGATGCTGATCACAACAATATTTTGTCATCATTTAACTCAGTTGGAATTCCAGTCAATTTTACTGAATTAGCCCGCAATCTAGGAGTTATCTTTGACTCTAGCATGTCATTTAAAGCGCATATCACAAAGTTGTCCAAAACATGTTTCTTCCATCTTAAAAATGTTAGGAAATTAAGGCGCTTTTTAAATAAACAGGATTCTGAGAAAATAATTCATGCATTTATCTCTAGCAGGATTGACTACTGCAATGCGGTGTTCACTGGATGTTCAAACTGTTCTTTCTACAGCCTCCAGTTAATCCAAAATGCGGCTGCAAGAATTATTACAAGAACAAGAAAATACGAACACATAACTCCAGTTCTTAAATCCTTATACTGGCTCCCGGTTAAGTTTAGGGCAGATTTCAAAATCCTTCTTTTAACATATAAAGCATTAAATGGTCGAGGTCCGGCTTACTTGTCTGAACTTATCATGACTTACAAACCTGAGCGCACATTAAGATCTCAAGATGCCGGTCTGCTTATGATTCCAAGGATTAATAAAATAACAGTGGGAGGTCGAGCTTTTAGTTACAGGGCCCCTAAACTGTGGAATGGTCTGCCTGCTACTATAAGAGATGCCCCTTCAGTCTCAGCTTTTAAATCGCGGCTGAAAACTCACTACTTCAGTTTAGCATACCCTGACTAGAGCTGTTGATTAACTGTACAGACTGCATCTCTGTTGTTAGTCATTAGCACTTAAACATACGTAACATGACAGTTATAATTGTATAATAACCCTCACTAATTCTGTTTTTCTTTTCGTACTCAAATGTGGCACTTGGTGCCACGGCCCACCTGCCAAGTTGTTTTGCCTGCCTAAGGAAAAGTCATCCCAGATGGAGGATCGCAGGAATCGTGGGAAAGAGGGTTCCTTTCATCGGATTGGCTGGCCCAGCACTGTTTCAGCCGTGGAATGGCCAAATGGGGGAGGCAGCTTGAAGGATGAGGTCTCCAGGACTCTACACAAATCCAAATCTTATTATGGGATATATCATCTACTGTTAAATTCTGCTCTGTACTTCTAAAATTTATATTTTTTATTTCTTACTATATTGAGAAATTGTTCTGTTCTGTGTACTGCATTGTATTGTATTGACCCCCTTCTTTTGACACCCACTGCACGCCCAACCTACCTGGAAAGGGGTCTCTCTTTGAACTGCCTTTCCCAAGGTTTCTTCCATTTTTTCCCTACAAGGTTTTTTTGGGAGTTTTTCCTTGTCTTCTTAGAGAGTCAAGGCTGGGGGCTGTTAAGAGGCAGGGCCAGTTAAAGCCCATTGCGGCACTTCCTGTGTGATTTTGGGCTATACAAAAATAAACTGTATTGTATTATATTGTATTGTATATGTTGTGGGAGTGTCCCCCAGTATTTTCCATTTGATTTTCTATTGCTAACCTTCAAACCTATCTACATCCCTCTTTTTTCAGTGATACGTCTCTCGTTGTACTTCTCTACTTTTTCTCTTACTTCCATCCAGTGGAGGCTATTCTCTATAGCAGTGTTTGCCAACCTTTTTTCTTTGGTGGCTATTTCTAACCAAAAACATTCCAAAGCACACCACTATTTTACTAAACACAAACAAGTCAAGTCAAGTGAAGTTGGGGAGCATGCACTTGTACAGTGTGTTGCCGTACCCACTACATGACGAAACAACTCAGCATCCCGGTTGGCAACCCCCCAGGCAGACACGCGGTCCAGTCCCACCCTCCAGAAACGACCCTCTATCTGCTGTAGCCAGGTGTTACGTGGGCGACCCCTTGGCCTGGGCCAGCCACTCGGGTCCCCTACAATGAGGATCTCATGAGCTGGATCACCATCTGGGAAACGTACCACATGGCCGTAGTGTCGTAACTGATGCTCCCTCACATTGCAGGTAATGTGCCTCATTCAGGACTCCATGAGCAACTCTCATTTGACACAGTAAAAGTAAAACCAACGGTACCCAAGGATTTTCCAGAGAGACACAGCACCAAAGGAGTTCAGTCTTCGTCTCAGGTCACTGGATAGCGTCCATGTCTAGCAATTGTATAGCAAGACGGAAGCACTAGGAGTCTAAAGACTTGGACCTTCGTCCTTTTGCATAGATATTGGGAGTGGCACACACCCCTTTCCAGCGACCTCATGACCCCCGATGCTCTCCCAATCCGTCTACTGACTTCATAGGAAGAATCACCAGAGACATGAATGTCACTGCCAAGGTAAGTAAACCTCTTGACAAGGTCGACACTCTCTCCGCAGACAGACACACTGCTGATGGCTGTGCCCAAGAGGTCATTAAAGGCCTGGATCTTGGTTTTTATCCAGGACACTCGAAAGCCCAGACACTCAGACTCCTCACTCATTCTCTCGAGCGCCCCGATCAGAGCTTCCATTGACTCTGCGAAGATCGCAGCATCGTCAGCAAAGACAAGATCCGTGAATCTTCCTTCACCAACAGATGCCCCACAGCTGCTGGACCCCACGACCTTGCCCAACACCCAGTCCATACAAGCATTGAACAGAGTAGGAGCAAGAACACACCCCTGATGAACCCCAGAATCAACTGGGAAGAACACAGAGGTCCTGCCTCCACTCTGCACAGCACTTCACAGTACCAGTGTATAGGCCGGCCATGATATCCAACAACCTCGAGGGGATCCCGCGAACCCTCAGGATGTCCCACAGGGCAGCTCGATCAACTGAGTGAAACGCTTTACGAAAATAGACAAAGGCTTCAAAGAAACTCTGCCGATATTCACATTTGCGATCCATGAGAACCCTCAGTGCCACAAACACTGATATACTGATTAAAACACAAACATTGATATATATTTCATAGATAAATGTACTCAACTGTCCGAAGGGGTGGGAGTAAAAAAACAGCTCAGAGATCAGTGTTAACAGACACAGTACTTACTGGGCACTTTGCTAGCATCTGCCATCTGCTTCGCCCTTTTGCCTGCCCCTCTCTGCCTCAGAGGCAACTTGTATGCCCATTATCCACTGCTCCTGAGAGACTCACGGGTGATGACATCCAGGCAGCCTGACTCTAGCAGCCTGGAAACGCATCTGCAAAATAGTGATCATGGAGCTTCTTTTATTCCAACTTCTTCAGGTAGTCCTGTCCTCTTCAGACAGGTCTACACCACCCAAGAAGGCTATCCCTCTCAGGTTCAGACCCAGGTGCGCTACACTATTATTTCCAAGGTAGGGCTGCAACTAATGATTATTTTGGTAGTCAACTAATCGTTTATTATTTTTTTTCGATTAGTCGATTATTAAGGATTATTTCATGCCTGCGACCTGTGGTTGCTCATCCTGTTCTGGGCTCCAGTGCATGTCTTACCTCATCTGCTCACGTCTGTCCACCTGTGAATGTCACCCTGATGTCTCTGCATTAACACGATTAAAGTTAATAATAATCAAATTAAAATAACAACCAGTGAAACATATGAATTTGAAAATAATCAGATGTTTTATATTAGTGTGACCATCACGATAAAAAAGAAATACATTAAACAATACAAACTAAAGTGCACATAGTCTTTAAACAAAAAAAGTGCATTTAACTTAACCAAAAATGGCCACTGGTGTGTCTTAAAGTCCAAAAGTTTAAATAAATCTTCAATTCAAATAAAATACAACAATAATGTACAGTTTATAAAAGATTCAGTTCATATATTCCTGATTGCAGTGCAGCAACGTAAGCATTTCGACATGCTCTGGTGTGAGGCCAGCTCTCTTCTTTGAGACAATGTTCCTAGCTGCTGAGAAGAGACGCTCAGAGGGAGTAGAGGTAGCAGGAATACACAAGAATGATTCTGCAGACAGAGAAAGATGTTTAATCATCACACTCAAAAGGAAAAGTGTTGTAGTTTATCCCATCATGTACTATATTATGCCAAATTAAAAAAATAACGGACTAAAATATGTAACAAGCTAATTACGGATATACTCCAAAACACAAGTTACCTAACGTTAGTTAGGGATGGTTTACTATTCATATGAACTCAAATATTATACGAAAAAAGAAGAAAAAAAAACTAGGACAGCTCAGCTACTCCTATTCACTCGTTTCCTATAGCTCCAAACACGTTAGCAAACGAAACTGAAATTATAATCACTTAACTCTTAAACCGCCATTTAGCACCGCAATCTGTCAGCACACCGGAGCCAAGTATATTCGGGAAAAGTACATTAGGAAAAGTACATTCGTTGAACACCACAACTGGCTAGAGTCGGTTTCCAGTGCAATTTGTGAGCACGCCAAAGCCAAGTATATGCGGCGACATACATTCATTGAACTCTACAACCGGCTAAAGTCATGTCTCAGTGCAATTTGCCAGCACGCAGGGGTCGAGTATATTCGGTGACGTACATTCATTGAATGCCGCACCCGGCTATAGTCACTTCACAAAGAAATTTGCCAGCACGCCAGAGTTGATCAGTCAGTGCTATATATTTGTTGAGCAGCCAACTCATGACCACTGGCGCCCCCTAGTGAATCAGCATCATTGTCCCCGGGATTCAGCCACTGCACTAGACGAGCCTACAAACATCAGCGCTTACCTCTGGACCTCACGCAACATGGATTCTGTGCCTCTCCTCTCTTCCTGCAGACTCTGGGACCTTGATTTCCAAAGGAAATGCAAAATTTACTTTCATCAGAGAACATAACTTTGGACCACTCAGCAGCAGCCCAGTCCTTTTTGTCTTTAGCCCAGGCGAGACACTTCTGACGCTGTCTCTTGTTCAAGAGTGGCTTGACACAAGGAATGCAACAGCTGAAACCCATGTCGTGCATACGTCTGTGCGTGGTGGTTCTTGAAGCACTGACTCCAGCTGCAGTCCACTCTTTGTGAATCTCCCCCACATTTTTGAATGGGTTTTGTTTCACAATCCTCTCCAGGGTGCGGTTATTCCTATTGCTTGTACAATTTTTTCTACCACATCTTGTCCTTCCCTTCGCCTCTCTATTAATGTACTTGGACACAGCTCTGTGAACAGCCAGCCTCTTTAGCAATGACCTTTTGTGTCTTGCCCTCCTTGTGCAAGGTGTCAATGGAAGTCTTTTGGGCAACTGTCAAGTCAGCAGTCTTCCCCATGATTGTGTAGCCTACAGAACTAGACTGAGAGACCATTTAAAGGCTTTTGCAGGTGTTTTGAGTTAATTAGCTGATTAGAGTGTGGCACCAGGTGTCTTCAATATTGAACCTTTTCACAATATTCTAATTTTCCGAGATACTGAATTTGGGACTTTCATTAGTTGTCAGTTATAATCCTCAACATTAAAAGAAATAAACATTTGAAATACATCAGTCTGTGTGTAATGAATGAATCTAATATACAAGTTTCACTTTTTGAATGGAATTACTGAAATAAATCAACTTTGTCATGATATTCTAAATTTATGACCAGCACCTGTATGTGTGCTTCTGTGGTAGACTAACTGCAGTTTGCCTAGCGGTCAAAGACTGGAGTGGAGGATACAATTATCTATCTGCTCCACAAGGCATATTTTCACATAAACAAAAGATTGCAGCATCTTGAGGATTAGGGTTTTGATTTCTCCAGTGTCTTTAATACTATCCAACCAGCCCTGTTAACTGGAAAGCTCAGAGATATGCAGATGGACGAGCCTGGATGTGAGACTCAAGGACGGAGTTTCTGATATGGATGTGAACAACACAAGGAACAGTTCTGTCTCCTTTTCTCTTCACTCTGTACACCTCAGACTATAAATATCACACTAGGTCATTTCGCATGTTGAAATTCTCAGATAACTCTGCACCTTTATACTGTATCGATAAGGGGGATGAGACAGAGTATAAGAGTCAGGTGGAGAACTTTATTTCTTGATGCAGAAAGAATTTTCTGCAACTTAACTAACATCAGCAAATCTAAGGAACTCGTTATTGACATTTGCCACACCATACAGCCTTTATATACGGTCACTATTCAGTATGTGGGGGGCTACATCAATGACAGGTTAGACTGTTCTCAAAAGAAACAGCAGAGCAAATTCTTTATTCTTAGTAGACTGTGTTCCGTTAATGTGGGTAGTGAGTTTTTCACATCTTCTACAACTCTGTGACAGCCAGTGCGATTTTCTATGCATTGGTGGTCAATGCTGCACATCCTTTCCCTGACACACTAACACTGAGTACTTTCAGCCAAAAAATTATTCACAAGAATTGTGTCAAGAAACGCTAGTGGTGCTCCTTTACACCAACAACAAAATGCCTGCATAATGCCTAACTGTGACTGCCAAGTCAAAAGTTTTATCTCTATATATAAAAGAAAATCCTGGAATGGAAAGTAAATGCAAGGCTACGATACGTGATCCACTCGGAAGACAATTTTAAAGACCCGCGAGACCAAAAACACAAGACACGCCCTACTTACAAGATAAGACCACGTGCAGAAAAATAAATTAGTAGTGTAAAGGCAGTCACGCAGCACACACAGCTTTATGGCTCTCAGTGCATATAAAGTGTATAAGGTCAATACGGTAGGAATGAAATGAATAGGGTAGAAATGAAACCTCGACGACTAAACGAAAACGAAAGAAAAGCGCAGAGAAAAGAGACCCAAATGCGGTGGAGAGAAAAAAATGCTAAAAAGAAAAACAATAATCTAGGTGCAAATTTAGAAAATAAGGAAAGTGATAATCAGCCCAGAACAAGTGGAATTGAAAACAAAGCACATCCAATAGGGCTCAGAATTAAAAGATTAGAACTTCATAAACGGGAGCAGCATTATACGTCCTGCAAGAAAGCGATTTAAACACACCCGGGCCGGAAATAAAGGACAATTATTGTCACCCGAGATAAGTCAGTGAGCCATCATTTAAAACAAGTCCACAGACCTCTAACTAAGCAGTTGTTGGATTGCTTTTGGCAGACACTCACAATGTGCTCCCGGCTCTTAAAATAACGACATGCGACAAGCACAACAGGCAGCTCGCCAGCAGGTTGAAGCCTTTTTTGTTTTAAGTGACTGATAGGTCTGATTGAGGGGGCCGGAGTACAGCACGGAAGACTGATAGTGGGGTACTGATTGATGCGGTAAGGGGGAGGCAGGACCTGGGGGAGGAGGGGTCGGAGAGGGTGCTAGACAGTTGTGTTTGGGGTTACGAAGTCGGCGATTGTTCAAGTAATACGTTTGTGACACTTTTATTACATCAGTCGCTACAGTATCAAAAAAAAAAAAAGATAGTAAAGATCTCATTAGCGCAAACAAAAGGTGATTAATCATCATTGAAAAAATAGCAGGACAAAGCAAGGTCGTCCCACAACAGTTAAAGCAATGACAAGTTTAATTTCAAAGAATACACAATTGTTAAAATGCAAATTTTAACAGGCGACAAGTAAGGTCATGTATATATTCCGCGAGTAACATTAGACACCAAAGGAGATCGTGATATGCCATTCGGATTAAAATCAGTTTACCGTGAGAATAGCTTTTGCTACAACAATTAACAAATCAAAGGGACAACCATTAGAAAACGTTGAATTATTTATTAGAGAAACAGAAACAATATTCACTCATGGGCGATTATACGTTGCGTTGTCACAATATATTTCCAAAAACGGATTCAAAATTCAATGCGATCTTGAAGAAAAGGTAATTCCATATATTGTTTTTAATAAACCTTTAAAGTAAAAAGTGCAACTAATGAAACTGAAACAATTCCAAAGAAAAAAAAAGCTTTTAAAATTGTATATCCGATTAACCAAACAGCAGCACGGTGGTGCAGTAGGTAGCGCTGCTGCCTCGCAGTTAGGAGACCAGGATTCGCTTCCCTGGTTCTCCCTGCGTGGAGTGTGCATGTTCTCCCCGTGTCTGCATGGCTTTCCTCTGGGTGTTTCTTCCCACAGTCCAAAAACATGCAGGTTGGGTGGATTGACGATTCTAAATTGTCCCTAGTGTGTGCTTGGTGTGTGTGTGAGCCCTGCGATTGGCTAGCGCCCTGCCCGGGGTTTGTTTCCTGCCTTGCGCCCTGTGTTGGCTGGGATTGGCTCCAGTAGACCCCAGTGACCCTGTAGTTAGGATATAGCAGGTTGGATGATGGATGGATGGATTAACCAAACACAGGGGTTGGCGAGCGAAGCAAGTCTTTCTTTAAAATTTTCTTCCTTTTTAGCCATTCTGGTGTGCGTTCAGACCATAGTGTGTATGTATATATATTTATCTATCTATTTATGTACTTATTTATTTGAAGAATGCTTCTGTAAAAATCCAAATTTGCCCTTGGGGACAAATAAAGTTCTCAATATTCTCTCTTGAACAATTTTGCCTCATTGCCTCAATTGTACAAAACTTCATAATCAGGCTTCTATTTGGGCTTATGAATGAACTGGAAAAGAGGCACAGAACAAAATTTTCAGATAAAAAATGTTCAATGTGAACAAAATAGTAAATAATACGAACAATACAGGACAAAAAATATCCATCCATCCATCCATTTTCCAACCCGCTGAATCCGAACACAGGGTCACGGGGGTCTGCTGGAGCCAATCCCAGCCAACACAGGGCACAAGGCAGGGAACCAATCCTGGGCAGGGTGCCAACCCACCACAGGACACACACAAACACACCCACACACCAAGCACACACTAGGGCCAATTTAGAATCACCAATCCACCTAACCTGCATGTCTTTGGACTGTGGGAGGAAACCGGAGCGCCCGGAGGAAACCCACGCAGACACGGGGAGAACATGCAAACTCCACGCAGGGTGGACCCGGGAAGCGAACCCGGGTCTCCTAACTGCGAGGCAACAAAAAATATTAGTGAAAAAAATGAAAAAAAGATTAGCTTAAAAAAATTAAAGACAAAAAATAGGAATTAAAAACAATAAACATGGATAAATACACATAACATAACACACAAGTACATGCAAATGCACATTACTCAATGGTACACATTACTGATGGTATTTTTTCAAGCTATTGATTTTACTTTTGTGTAATTCAACTATCAGTTGTGGCAGACAGCTGGGCATTCTGCCTAGCCAGGATGCCTGGAAGGAGAAAGGACTGGAAGACGGACAATACCTCCCCCGGTCTTTCCTCCTTCCAGGCGTCCTGGCAGGGCAGGATCCCTAGCCATCCACCACACAGTCAATCAGAGAAGGCCTGGCATCTGACTTAGGTTAATAGACTCTCTTCCTCTGATCATCTGATAGCAGTTGATCAGATTTATATAAATGTTTTAAATTCCCTTGTAATTGGGCTGATCAATTCACACACAGATATAGTTAGAAATGAATAGCTGTGCTTTGTGCTTAGCCGATAACTGCAACCGATCTGGCAATCAAACCCTCTAATCCTACAGTAAAAGAGCACTACATAAAGATATTAGCATCTTCTCAATGCAGTCTCTCTCCTGACACAATACAGACACTGGAGGCACATTTCATTGTGTATATGTCTTCCAACTAAAATGTTCCCAGACACAATCCAGACAAAGAAGTGTAAATATGGGGCAAACGTTTGCAAAGAAGACTCTTATTTACACATATTTCACTGGACATTTTCTTTTTTTCTTCAACCAAATATCCTATAATGTTGAAAACACTGCAGTAATATGGATGCATGTGTTATGTTAAGTGGTGTAGGACATGACCTGCCACAATGCACAAAGGAGTAGATAGATAGATAGATAGATAGATAGAGAGAGAGATAGAAGGATAGATAGATAGATAGATAGATAGATAGATAGATAGATAGATAGATAGATAGATAGATAGATAGATAGATAGATAGATAGATAGATAGATAGATAGATAGATAGATAGATAGATAGATACTTTATTAATCCCAAGGGGAAATTCACATACTCCAGCAGCAGCATTCTGATACAAAAAACAATATTAAAGATTGATAATAATGCAGGTAAAAACAGACAATAACTATGTATAATGTTAATTTTTACCCCCTTGGTTGGAATTGAAGAGTCGCATGGTTTGGGGGAGGAACGATCTTCTCAGTCTGTCAGTGGAGCAGGACAGTGACAGCAGTCTGTCGCTGAAGCTGCTCTTCTGTCTGGAGATGACACTGTTTAGTGGATGCAGTGGATTCTCCATAATTAATAGGAGCCTGCTTAACGCCTGTCGCTCTGCCACAGATGTTAAACTGTCCAGCTCCATGCCTACAATAGAGCCTGCCTTCCTCATCAGTTTGTCCAGGCGTGAGGCGTCTTTCTTCTTAATGCTGCCTCCCCAGCACTCCACCACGTAGAAGAGGGTGCTCGCCACAACCGTCTGATAGAACATCTGCAGCATCTTATTGCAGATGTTGAAGGACGCCAGCCTTCTAACGAAGTATAACCGGCTCTGTCCTTTCTTACACAGAGCATCAGTATTGGCAGTCCAGTCTAATTTATCATCCAGCTGCACTCCCAGGTATTTATAGGTCTGCACCATCTGCACACTCACCTCTGATGATCACGGGGTCCATGAGGGGTCTGAGCCTCCTAAAATCCACCACCAGGTCCTTGGTTTTGCTGGTGTTCAGGTGTAGGTGGTTTAAGTCGCACCATTTAACAAAGTCATTGATTAGGTCCCTATACTCCTCCTCCTGCCCACTCCTGATGCAGCCCACAATACCATTTCAAGATTTAAAAAGTGCAATGTTGCTCAATTTTATAACTTTTGCAGCTATGTGCTACTGTATATAACTCAGAAATTGGCTGAAACTCTTGTCAGATATGTTACTCTCTATCCTATCTTTTATAACCTTGAAGGGAACTAACACTGCTGTTTATACACACAAACACACACTTTCTTAAAATATGTTTTATATTAACATATATATAAATAAAACACATATTTATGATGAGAACATTATGATTCAACATTGTGGGTGGAATAACGTATACACAATATGCAGCAACTGCCATATTCTGAGCCAACGGTATTTTCTTAAGCTATTGATTTAACTTTAGAACTGAAGAAAAAGTTAATTTAAATATAATTTTGTACCGCTGCCCTGGGAGAACAACTAAACCCCGGGATAAGCACAATTAGAAAACTGCTAGTGTAAAGCAGTTCAATATATAAAATCTATTGGGCAACGTGACCAACGCTCGTCCTTTTATTGATTTCCCCACCACCAGTCCCAGCTTAGCATTAACAACAAGCCATATTACAAAATAAAGAAGAAGCAAAAGAATAACACATATATTATCTTACATAAAAAAAAAACCAAACAAACAAATACATAACAATCGAAACCCCCCTTCCTGGTTTAAACGCGCGATGTTCATAAATCAGAGAAACCAGTTCGACCAAATGGGATTACTGTCCTTATTGTGCAGGGCAAAGAGAAACCCTACTGGAATACGCTGGCCGTCGAGCCGATAACAACAAAGTTCAATCCTACCGGTCCAAGTATTCCAGCGAAATCAAAGAAAAAAGGTCCGTCTTCAGAGACGCGTCTCCTTTGTGTCGCTGAATCTTCAAAAAAAAGAACTTGTTCCAGCAGATATTTTTACTTGGCGCTACTTCGTCTCTTTTCTTTGCTCCACCACAAGATGTCTCCCTTTCTCCCCTTCTTTCCATCCATCCATTTTCCAACCCACTGAATCCGAACACAGGGTCACGGCGGTCTGCTGGAGCCAATCCCAGCCAACACAGGGCACAACGCAAGAACCAATCCTGGGCAGGGTGCCAACCCACCACAGGACACACACAAACACACCCACACACCAAGCACACACTAGGGCCAATTTAGAATCGCCAATCCACCTAACCTGCATGTCTTTGGACTGTGGGAGGAAACCGGAGCGCCCGGAGGAAACCCACGCAGACACGGGGAGAACATGCAAACTCCACGCAGGGAGGACCTGGGAAGCGAACCCAGGTCTCCTAACTGCAAGGCAGCAGCGCTACCACTGCGCCACCGTGCCGCCTTCTCCCCTCTTTTCCGGTTTTTAAGTTCTCACCACCAACTGCCCTGACCGAGTTATGACATCCCCCTTAAAGGTGTATTTACAGCATTCTTCTTCCCTGCAATGCACGCAAAGAGGCAGCAAACTGCCCACGGAATAAAGCACATGTGGCAACTGCTACACATTAATATATTTTTATTCATATTTTATACTGTATAGCTGGCTAAAAATCACTAACAAAATATATGCAAGAACTGCAAATCTGCAGGTGTAATATGAGAAAGGCATGCAAGTTGACCATTTTAAATGTTAATGTTTGTGGTAGTGTATCAGTTTTCTGAATTGTTGTGATCTTCTTATACAGTCAAAATATTACATGTTATTACTTAACATTGTAAACTGTGATCCAGACCATTACTCCTTTAGTAAAATAACTTAAACATATTGATTATTATAACCACTTGCTGTTAAAAAATAAAACAACAGTAGAGTTAAAAAGTTCATTGAGAAGTAATAACTCAGCAGACTGTAGTACATGCATCCAGTTCTTATATGGCAGACTGCCAGTACATCAGGTTTCCATCAACTGGCAAGATGTTCTAAGAGGTTTTCAGCAGTGATTCTTAATAAATATAGTATAGAAATAGAATCCTAACACATGCTGGAAAATATTGCCCACATCACTGGACCATTATGCCAAATACTGGATATAAAAGAACAAGGACAAATAACAAAATCCAGTCTAAAAAAGGACTTAAGGAGAACTAAAAAGAAACTGGCTAGTTCAGCTAAGACGTCTTAAATACACAACATATAGCAGAACATAAACTATCATAATATGCTTTCATGATTTCAGCATAAGTTGAAATAAGTCTAATAAAATGTTTTCTTATATAAAGAAATTACAAAACTGCATTTGTTAGTTAAATATATTTGTCATAAGCAAAATGTATTGCTTGTCGTCCTTGGAGTTACATTGGGAGTGCTGCTTCCTCACAGTAAGGAGATAAGGGTTTGCATCATGGATCCTCCCTGTTTGGAGTCTGCATGTTTTGTCTATGTGGGTTTAATCTGGTGCTCCCACTTCCTGCAGACCAGCAGGTTAGATGAATTGGTGACACTAAATTGGTGCTAGTGTGTATTTAGTGTGGGGTGTACAGTATATGTGTGCAGGTGTTTATCCTGCGGAGGACTAGCACTCTGTCTAGGGTTTGTTCCTGCTTTGCGCCCTATGCTAGCTAGGATAGGGTCCAGCACTACCTCCACACCTCCGTGACAATGGTCTGGACTGAGCAAGTTAAAAATTAACATGACAATATTCATTGCCATTTCAGACATAAATATATGAATTACTTTAGCTCCTCATAATGGAAGACCTGATACGGAGGAGCAGGCAGAGGTTTTAAAAAATGCTTGTTGCAAACAGAAATTAAATTTTGAACATTAGTACATGTTTTGATGTAATATTGGGCATATATTGCATCATCAATATTCATTACAAAAACAATACGCACATAAGGATTTGCATCTACCAGAAATCACTCATCGTATCCTGTTCTCTAGCATCTAGGGATGTCACCAGAACTGATATTTCCGTAACAAGTCGATATCATAATTCAGAAAACGTTATAGGACTACATTTTTACAGTATCATTAGTATCAATTGAAAGTTGATATCATGCTCATGTCTGATTGCAAGTAAAGGAATTACCACAGAATGCCCACAAACACATGAGAAAAAAATAGGTATTAAAATGACTGACAGTAGTAATACTACAGCGGCAGGACAACTAGTCCAAAAAAAATGCAGAGGCATGTACCACAGAAAGCATCTGCAACAGCAGGGAGGTGGATTCACAAAGGCTGTGCAGGGCCCTGCACCACAAGACATAGGCCTACTGTAACACCAGAAGTGGTGCTTGGAAATGTTACAATGCATGGATATCAAAGCCTAAAATCAGAACTGCCTTATCATATTATGAGCTTGAATAAATCTCTACCAACAAAAGTTGCTAAATATGTTTGTTCTCATTCTGCCACACTCTAAAGAATAGCCACTCAGCATATGCTGTAAAAATAAACTTGTTATTTGTTTGTGGCACTTCATTCAATTTCTCCCTGGCACAGCTTTATCACATAATCTGCAGATACTTTAATTGTCATTATAATGCCTACAATGAAAATGTTTGTGGTACCTGTCTTCGAATGGAACTGTAAAAAACACCATTATATGTGTGTGTGTATGTATATATATTGTGGAACCTGGCACACAGACAGACGGACACGTTCATGTCACCTAACACACGTTTATTTACACTATTTACAGTTCAAGTGACTTAAGCACAACCCAGTGCCGCAGCACCAATCACCCCACAAGTCCAGACCCTTTCCCAATGCCTTTCCTTCCTTCAGGCCGCCTCCTTGCCTCCTCCAGAGACCTCGTCCTCTTCCACCCGACTCTAGCCCTGAATGAAGGGAGGCGGCCCCTTTTTATAGCCACCCGGATGTGCTCCAGGTGCTTCCTGGCAATCTTCCACCGGCAGTCCCCAGTGTGGCGGAAGTGTTGGCTGCATCCCCAGAAGCACTTTGTGTGTCCCTGCTTCTCTTCCCCCTAGTACTTCCGGGTGTGACGGAAGTACTGAGGTCCAGGGCTGCCAAGGCATCCGGGCGCCCCCTGGCGGTGACCACGGGCCCCTACAGGGTTGAGCTTCAAAGCTCTGTACCCGTGGCCCCCAAAGCAACCAAGGCGGTCGCCCCCTCGTGGTCTGGAGGAGGTCCTCCTGTGCGTCCCGGCTGGGTACCACCCCCAGCAGCGTGCCACAATATACATATATATATATATATATATATATATATATATATATATATGCCACCTCAGTTTTTAATGGTACACACATAGTTTAATGTGTTAATATTTCATGAAATCAAGGCATAGAGCAAATAAAAATGGAAAATAATAAAAATAAGTCAAGTAATCATCAAGCGTACAAAATTTTACTCAAATGTTTGGTTCATCAAAATAGCCACCTTTTTCTGATGTAACAACCAAACTGTACTCTCCTGAACTCACCGCTCCCCATTAACACCTGTAACGGAGGGGCAAGACGATGCATCTTTTTGATTTTTGAACCTACTGCTACGAGGAATGTATGGCCGAGGTCGGAGTGGGCCAACATTCTAGCGCCATATCTGTAAGGGGAAGCGCAGCGGGCCTACTATGATCTGACTGAGGAGCAGGCTAGCGATTATGACATCCTCAAGGGTGAAATCCTAAAATGCTGCAGCATATCAGCAGCCCAGCAGGCAAGAGAATGGAGGGAGTGGCGAAATGACCCTGAGAGTCCGGTTAGAACCTAAGCCTTTGAGGTCTGGGGCAAACTCGGTCGCTGGCTAAGGTCCAAAGTCAATACTGGCCATCAGATCGTTGAAATGGTGGCATGTGAAACACTAGTAGGGACCCTCCCAGAACAAATCACCCAGCAGGTCCACAAAGTCACCTATAAGAACATGGAGACGCTAAAAAAGGTTGTAGAGCGCCACTGGCTGGTCGGCAAATCAGAAAGGTCAGAGCAGTCCGCTCACCAACCCAAATCAGCTTATGTCGCTGTTCCTGACTCACCCCAACGCAGCATCAACCTTTCGGTCCGACCAAAGCAAGTCAACCTTCCCTGCTGTTTCAAATGTGGGGAGCTTGGACACCTTTCTCCAAACTGTACAGTAGAGCCTATGGATTGTTCCCTGAAAGAGGAGAGAGGTACTGTGCCATGATTAACCCATTGTCTTTTCCATTTACAGGAGTAGTAATTGCTGCTTCCATGCCGTGTTCGACAGTGGTTCGACACTCAGTGTGACGGAGTGGAAGTCCCTTCGGATGACCCAGAAGTCGTCACAACAATCGGGGATTCTGGACATTGGACATTGAGGTCCCTACGGATCCTATCCAAGAATTAAGCATTTACAGGTAGTTTAAGTGAACACCATCCCCCTTTAAAAGGGAGCAGTGGAACAATGATTCAAATGCAGTGGTTTCAGTTGACGGACACATGTACCAAGATACCATTCCACAGGGACCTCACTTTGTTATTGAAAATTATTTATTACTAGAGAAAGAGCCCGTTTCGACAACATAAGATGAAACGGGCACGAGTGGAATAGTAATAAGTATAAGCACCGCAAACCTGATATAGGTGTATTGAATGAAAGCGTAATTAGGCCTCGAGCTGTAGTCGAAATCGCCTTTCAGGCCTCTAGAGCTTAAATCGAAGTCGCCTTTCTCTTTGAATTTTTGCGACTGTAAATCCACTGCCTGCCGCAATGTTGGGGCTGGATGTCGGTCGAAGTCGCCTTTCTCTTTGAATTTTCGCGGCCGTAAATCCGCCACCTGCCGTGATGTCGGTCTCGTAAGGTTTTTCGGGCAGCTGCGCAGAAGGCGACTGCGCATTCAGCTTCGGACGTGCGCAGAAGGCGACTACGCATTCGGCTTCGGACAGACGTGAGTGAGTGAGTGAGTGAGTGAGTGAGTGAGTGAGTGAGTGAGTGAGTGAGTGAGTGAGTGAGTGAGTGAGTGAGTGAGTGAGTGAGTGAGTGAGTGAGTAGGCTGGCGAATTATATATAAGATATCGAGTGGCAGAACATGAGGGGGAGGTGAGGACATCATTGTTAGTACAACGGACTTATCATCGCCAAGTGTGTGAACTCGCACATTGCCACCTTTTAGGTGCCCATTTGGGAACCAAAAAAATCTCAAGCAGATTTAGCTAAGATTCTTTTGGCCCAGAATAAATGAGGAGGTCCGTTGACTCTGTATTTCCTGTCTAGAATGTCAGCTTCGACAGATTCCTAGGAGAGACCGTGCTCCTCTTGTTCCCCTTCCCCTAACAGACGTTCCCTTTGAACGAGATGGTATAAAACCTTGTAGGACCATTAGAACCATCATTGCATGGTCATAAATATATATTGGTTATGGTTGACTATGCCACTAGATTTCCGGAAGCCATTACCCTGTGCTCGGCTACTTCAAAAATAATCGCATGGGAATTAGTAGGGATATTCGCTCGTGTAGGGATCCCAAAAGAGGTGTTGACCAACCAAGGAACTCCCTTCACGTCAGAAACATTCAGGGAAGTTACTAAATTCTTCTTCTTCTTTCGGCTGCTCCTGTTAGGGGTTGCCACTGCGGATCATCGTCTTCCATGTCTTCTGTCCTTTGCATCTTGTTCTGTTACACCCACCACCTGCATGTCCAATCTCACTACATCCATAAACCTTTGCTTAGGCCGTCCTCTTTTCCTCTTCCCTGGCAGCTCTATTCCTTAGCGTCCTTCTCCCAATATACTCAGCATTTCTCCTCTGCACATGTCCAAACCAACGCAATCTTGCCTTTCTGGCTTTGTCTCCCAATCGTCCAACTTGAGCTGACCCTCTAATGTACTCATTTCTAATCCTATCCATTTAGTTTAATGTACAATACATTTAATGACAAGAAAGGAGAATGAAACAAACATCAAACTGGTAAATATAAGAAAATCTTTGTAATGATACTCAAATGATACTCAATCTCCAGATCACCTCAGATACACATGCTACGGTTGTTTTAGTATTTACCTTGCACTTTATCTTTTACAGTTTACATATCTCCTGTACAATTAAGATATTAATAGATTTTACAAGGTTTAAAAAAGCAGCGATTCAAATAAATTAACAGTATCTTTAGAGTTGCATTTTAGGCCCAAGGAATGAGGGGTTATAGGACAGCCTTGCAATTCAGTGGACTGCTCAGTAATACATCAGAAATAAAACACTTATTCTCAACAATTCTTTTGTGTTGTGGACATGACAACAATTAATCTGTTGATATGGTCCGTTACGGGAGATGGACGTCTAAAGCGGAGCTCTGTTGCAGCGGCTTTATTTATCTTATTTCTTATTATTCCGAGGTATCCTGTACTTACGCAACCCTAGGAGTTTCTACTACAGAATATAAACATGAGTAACAAGAAAGGGGGTCAGAGAGAAACAGAAAAGAAACCTAAAGCTACACCCAAGTCTAGACAGGCATCAAGCCCGAGTGCAAGGTACGGCCTTTAAGAGACTGACCTGGAACAGGCAGACGAAAGCACAGACCTCCCAGGACCCCGCTCCACTGCATCATCTGCAGTGAAGAGTGAAAATGGGAGCGAAGGTGTACGTGATGCAGGTCACGATAGCTCACCAATTCCAGAAGATCACTTGAAACTAGAAATGGCCATGCAGTCCGTGCTTTCATCTACTCCTCACAAGCCAGAAGCATCGGCTGTAACAGGGGTTACCACTTCACCCGCGTACCACAAAAGTCGAAATGAATTGTCAGAACTGAAGGAAATGATCGCAACAGTGGCCACGGCCATAAATGAGCTCAAGAAAGACATTCAGAAAAATATTTAAGAAAGAAATAAATGGCTTGCTCAAGACAAACGAGAAGCTGCGGATGGAGCTGCAAGAGCTGCGGCAGGATAATAAAGACTTGGAAAAATGTATATATAATCATTTTGATGCAGCCTTTAACACTAGAATTACCATAGTCTACGAAAAAACTCGTAGATCCGGCCCACCTTAAAACCGTTCTCAAATCTCCGTCAGCGTCTTTTGTCTTCTAAATGTGCCGATTAAGACGAGCAGCAAGCAGCCAGCTATTCCATCCCCCCACCGTCACAGAACGTTCACTAAGTTCTCCCAGCTCATGCCTTGTTTGATTATCTGGGTGTGACTGAACTGCTGGAGTTTTAGAGTGGAAATAATAGATCATTATTTGGAACACATGCATTTCATGTGTATTCCGTTTCTACAGTAATCTGTGTAAACACATTGTTAAAATAGAAACTTTTTCATATTTTAGTAATAAATGTTACAAAATGTAGGCATAAACTATAGAATGTATGAAGCCTGATTTCCAAAGATCAAATAAACACTTTCACAAGAGGTTCAAGAACGATACAACAGCTTCCGCAGCGAAGCGCTAAGATTTGCTGTCTGAGAGCAAAGCAGACTTGTTGTGCCTCAGAGACGTGAGTTCAATTTCCCGCTGGGGAGAAAGTGATGTTTTTTATCTTTTTTTCGTATTTTCCCTTATTTCTCACCCTCAACAGCTGCTAAACGTGCAGCTTTTTACAACATTAAACAGGGGTTACGGAAAGCTGATATCAGATATAGCCTCTTGTATCCCGCAAAACTGAAAGTGGATATTCAAGACAAATATTTCATCTTCTCCACCATGGAGGAAGCAGAAAAGGAGTAAAGAAAGCTGATCCCGACACTTTTCTGAAATACGATAGTGAATCGCATCCTGTCATGGCATGGCAAGAAGAGATTACCTGCTGTCTGATCCGCTTGCAACGATACGGGTACCATAATTATACATCCTTTTCTCTTCTCGGCCACTTTTTGTTTAGATAGATAGATAGATAGATAGATAGATAGATAGATAGATAGATAGATAGATAGATAGATAGATAGATAGATAGATAGATAGATAGATAGATAGATAGATAGATAGATAGATAGATAGATAGATAGATACTTTATTAATCCCAAGGGGAAATTCACATAGTCCAGCAGCAGCAAACTGATACAAAAAAACACTAATGTTAACGTTTACCCCCACGGGTGTAATTGAAGAGTCACATAGTTTGGGGGAGGAACGATCTCCTCAGTTTGTCAGTGGAGCAGGACAGTGACAGCAGTCTGTCACTGAAGCTGCTCCTCTGTCTGGAGATGACACTGTTTAGTGGATGCAGTCGATTCTCCATAATTGATAGGAGCCTGCAGAGCGCCCGTCGCTCCACCACAAATGTCAAACTGTCCAGCTCCATGCCTACAATACAGCCTGCTTTCCTCACCAGTTTGTCCAGGCGTGAGGCGTCCTTCTTCTTAATGCTGCCTCCCCAGCACACCACCGCGTAGAAGAGGGCGCTTGCCACAACCGTCTGATAGAACATCTGCAGCATCTTATTGCAGATGTTGAAGGACGCCACTCTTCTAAGGAAGTATAGCCGGCTCTGTCCTCTCTTGCACAGAGAATCAACCACACGCTCATTCAGGAAGTGGTGTCCTGAGGCAGAGCAGGCTCTGAGAGAATGCTTTGGAACTACGGACTGGGATATCCTGCAGGGGTCACATAGTGAGAACATTGAGGATGTTGTTGACTGCACTACTGATTACATCAATTTCTGTATGGACATTGTAGTTCCAGTAAGAACAGTACGCTGCTATGCTAACAACAAGCCATGGATTACAAGTGACATCAAGGGCCTTTTGAACCAGAAGAAAAGTGCTTTTAAAGACGGTGATCAGCATGAGCTCATACAGTAGGTCAATAGTCCTGTTTCCCCGGGTGTTACAATCCACATACTGGGAGAAGGCAGTATTGGCAGTCCAGTCCAATTTATCATCCAGCTGCACTCCCAGGTATTTATAGGTCTGCGCCCTCTGCACACAGTCACCTCTGACGATCACGGGGTCCATGAGGGGCCTGGGCCACCTAAAATCCACCACCAGCCCCTTGGTTTTGCTGGTGTTCAGGTGTAGGTGGTTTGAGTCGCACCATTTAACAAAGTCCTTGATGAGGTTCCTATAAGGTTTATGTTTTAATTACAATTATACACGTATGTGTGGAAAAAATTTAACTAGTTTTTTATTTTTTTTTACTATTCTCAAGGAGACTGTTTAACATCATACCCTTGGTTTATTGTTATCTTTATTATTGCATTAGGGTTTACTATGCTTATCCAGGGCCACTTTTTAACACCATTCCCTGGGTCTACTGTCTTAATATTTCAAGACTGTTGAAGATTATATTTTATGCTTATATGATTTAGACTTTATCGGCAATAGATATCTCTACTTTTTAATCCTCAAACGCCGCTGCTGGGGGGCTTGCTTTGTTTTGGATGTGCTCTGTCCAAGGACTGGAACTTTCTGAACTTTGTGAAGTGGGGTCCAGCCTCACGTGGGGAGGCAAAATGGGGGGGGGGGATAAGGGGGAGAGAGAAACAGAGCAAGCTATATCTAATCTATCCTTTTAATCCTTATAATTATAATTACCAACGTAACAATAGGCTGCATGGCAATAACTCGTGGGAGAATTGGAAATTAAGTTTAAAGCTGTCTCACTTCCAGTTAAGACTACAAAATGACATCAAAAATTCAGAATCAATGTCTCCATGATGAGACAGTTAACTTTGTGAGAGGGAATGTTAAAGGCATGAATCACAAATTAAAGAGAAAGAAAGTATTCTTTACAGGAGACCCACTTACTAACCAAGGATCAGTTCCGGCTACAAAAAGACTAGACTGGCCAAAGGTTCCATTCCAGCTTTACAAAGAAAAATAGAGGTGTGGGAATTCTCATACATAGAACAGTCCCATTTGTAGCATCAGATGTAGTATCTGATTCTGAAGGGAGGTATGTGATTGTCATGGGCAATTTATTTAACTGTAATGTGATTCTGATAAATGTTTATGCACCCAATGTCAATGATAGGGAATTCATGCAAAATGTATTTGCATCCATTCCCAATGTGAACACTCATAAAATTATAATGGCTGGGGACTTTAATTGTGTTTTAAATCCACTCTTAGATAGGTCTCCTGTCACATGGGGGATGACATCTAACACTGCAAAGACAATTACACAGTTTTTAACTGACCACAACTTATTACACCCCTGGAGGTTTCTAAACCCAAACTCAAGAACATATTCCTTCTACTCACCAGTGCATCATTGCTACTCAATAATTGATTATTTCTTTACAGACAATAATTTCTTGCCTACGATTAAATCTTGCAAGTACGACGCTATTGTTATTTCTGACCATGCCCCTCTGATCTTGGAGCTAAAATCATTATGCCCCACATACTTATCTCGCAGGTGGCGTCTTAACCCACTTCTATTAGCAGATGACAACTGTACAGAATTTATATCAAAACAAATCAGTTTCTTCCTAGAGACAAAAACATCCTCAGAGGTCTCTGCAGGAATACTCTGGGAAACTCTAAAGGCCTTCTTATGAGGACAGACTATTTCATATCTTTCCCAGAGAAATAAATTAGAAACCAAGAAGGTATCAGAGCTAACCAGCGAAATTACTAGAATAGATCAAGAACATGCCAGGTGTCCAAGTGAGGCTCTTCATAGGAAAAGGCAGGTTCTGCATTCAGAGCTCAACCTCTTAATAACCAAAGAAACTGAACAACTCATTTTTAAATTGAGACATCATTACTATGAACATGGAGAGAAAGCTGATAAGCTCTTAGCTCAACAATTCCACAAGCAAGAAGTTTGCAATGCAATCCCACCAATCACCAACACGAACAGAAATAAAATCATTGACCATAAAAATGTAATGCACACATTTAGAGACTACTATAAATCCTTATATTCTACTAAGTTTAAAGAAGACAACTCACAATCTAATGCATTTCTGGATATATATATTACAGATACCACAAATAGATACTTTTAGTGCAGAGGAACTGGATAAACCTCTGGCGCTATCAGAATTACTAGATGCTATAAAGTCACTTCAGAGCAAGAAAGCAGCAGGCCCTGATGGCTACCCCATTGAATTTTATAAGAAATTCTCCACTCAGCTAGCTCCCCTCTTATGAGCAACATTTACAGAAGCTAGAGACAATCAAATTCTACCTCAAACTTTTCGCAAAGCATTAATCACCGTCTTTCCTAAACAAAATAAGGACTTATTGCAATGTGCATCATACAGACCATTTTCACTTATGAATAATGATGTTAAGATACTCTCCAAAGTCCTAGCTAGAAGGCTAGAGAAATTGCTGCCTTCGGTAATATCACAAGATCAAACTGGATTTATTAAAGGCAGACACTTAGCTTACAATCTTCGACGTCTGTTTAATGTAATATATTCACCTGCAAAGTCAAACACCCCAGAGATATTATTATCGTTGGATGCAGAAAAAGCTTTTGATATGATTGAATGGAACTACCTTTTCACTACATTAGAGAAATTTGGGTTTGGCCCGAGCGTTTGTGTATGGATCAAATTACTGTATACCAATCCAGAAGCTTCAGTTTGTATTAACAACATTTGTTCAGACTACTTTAAACTAGAATGTGGTGCCAGACAAGGATGCCCATTGTCACCACTGCTATTTGCAATTGCTATTGGAACTACTGGCAGTTCACTGTCGAAATGCTTATCAGATAAAGGGGATTATCAGAGAAGGACTTGAACAGAAAATCTCTCTATATGCAGATGATCTGGTACTGTATATATCAGACCCACAAAATACTGTGCCTGCAGTCCTAACAGCACTTACAGAATTTCAAAAGAACTCTGGTCTCAGAATTAATTTGAATCAAAGTGTGCTCTTTCCAGTGAATTCTGAAGCATACAATATTAGATCGGACACCTTCCCTTTTATTATTGCAGATCAGTTTAAATAACTAGGGGTAAATAGCACAAGTAAACATAAAGCTCTTTAACAACAAAATTTTGCCATGTGTATGGAAAAAATTAAGCAAGACCTGCATAGATGGTCAACCCTTCATCTCACTCTAGCTGGAAGAATTAACGTTGTTAAGATGAATATCCTTCCTAAGCTTCTCTTTTTATTTCAAAACATTCCAATATACATCAGTAAATCATTTTTTAAGCAATTAGATTCAACCATAACCTCATTTATTTGGAACTTAAAACATCCACGTATCCAAAGATCGACCCTACAAAGACCAAAGGCAGAAGGTGGCATGGCT
This sequence comes from Erpetoichthys calabaricus, assembly GCF_900747795.2. Taxonomy (NCBI): domain Eukaryota; kingdom Metazoa; phylum Chordata; class Cladistia; order Polypteriformes; family Polypteridae; genus Erpetoichthys; species Erpetoichthys calabaricus. The sequence continues at coordinate 122,483,218 of NC_041406.2, read as the reverse complement.
CTACCTAACTTTCAGTTTTATTATTTGCTCAGCAAACATACAAGCTATAAAAACCTGGACACAAATAAATGAACATACACAGGCTTGGTCCGCAATAGAAATAAAATCCTGCAGTACTTCTTTATATTCCCTGCTTTGTGCCCCAATAAATGCAAGTTATCGCCAATACACTAATAACCCAATTGTGCTTCACTCACTCAGAATATGGAACCAATGTAGAAAGCATTTTAAGATGGAGAATCTTTAATCTGTGGCACTTCTGCATGAGAACCACCTTTTTCAACCCTCGCAAACATAAGCAGTATTTAATATCTGGAAAACATTTGGGATTAAATTGCTTAGAGATCTTTATATAGACAACATCTTTGCATCCTATGAACAATTACATTCCAAATTTAACTTTCCAGCAACAAATTTCTTTCACTGTCTTGAAATTTTAAACTTTGTTAAACAGAACCTGCCTGACTTTCCTCATCTCCCACCTTCCTCTATGCTGGAAAAAATATTGTTCAGTTTCGAGGACTCAGACAGCATTTCTGCAATATATAAAATTATTTTACAGTCCCTCCCTTTCAAAGATCCAAGAGGACAATGGGAAAAGAATCTCTCACTCAACATAATGTATCAGAAAAGGAGTGGAAGGTAGTAATGCAGAGAATTCACTTGAGCTCCATATGCGCAAAGCATACAATTATTCAACTCAAAATTATATATCGAGCACATCTGTCTCGCTTAAAACTGTCGAAAATGTTTCCAGGGCAAGATCCAACCTGCGAAAGCTGCAATCAAGTTCCAGCCTCACTGGGTCACATGTTTTGGGCCTGCACCAAATTAACATCATTCTGGACAAACATTTTTAAATGCCTTTCAGACAGCCTTGATGTCACAATCCCTCCTAACCCATTAACAGCTGTGTTTGGTGTTCTTCCAGATGGGCTTAAAGTGGAGGAGGACAAAGAAACTGTGATTGCCTTCACTACACTACTGGCACGCAGACTTATTTTCCTAAACTGGAAGAATCCTAACTCTCCTCTTTTAAGTCAGTGGATAACTGATGTTTTATATTATTTGAAATTGGAAAAAATCTAATTCTCAGTTACAGGATCTGTGCAGAACTTTTTCAAAACCTGGCCAGACCTAATCAATAATATTTTGGAATAAGCTCTTAAAGCACTGAGGAAGTAGATTCTCTTCCCATTTCTTTTTCTTCTCCATGTATCTTTATCCACCTATTAAACTCATCAGTTTATTTATTTTTACTAGCTTTAAGTTTTACTCCATTGGCCATGCTCTCTTTCTCAGGGGTAGGGGTTGATTTGTTTTCAATCCTATTTTTTGTAAAAATTGATCTATTTGTATGGAATGATTACAATAAAATCAATAAAATTTATAAATAAAAAGAAAAAAAAACAATCTGAGAAGCCAAAAGAGAAATTATAGCAATTATAGCCATTTTATCAAAAGCTTCTCATCATGGACTTCCAAAGAATATTCATTATTAAAAGGAAGAACTCTGCCCCAGCAGGCTATAAAATGCATTTCTTTTTCTTAATAAATATTCCTATTATGTAAACAAATATACCTGCAGGACCCACAGATTAAAAACCAAATGAACATATACGAGCTAAGCATTGAAATTACTGAGCCTAATATTAAATGGAATCTTAATATAAATTATTACTACTAGCCAACCCGCGGCGTAGCATACGCCGCATAATTATGTATTGATGGGTGAACACTTCCTGAAAGACACAGTTGTCCAAATGGGGTTGGTTTTGAGGATACGACTGTAGGTGAATGAAAAGATGTAACTCTGGAGAGGGCAACATACAATACAGTGTTTTACACGCTGCATACAGCGATTCACATCGAAGTATAGACACTGCTAAGAACATGGAATACCCCTCGCAAACTGTTTTACACACTGCATACAGCGATTCACATCCGCGACAAATTGTTTTACACGCTGCATACAGCGATTCACATCCGCGACAAATATGATTCTTCTTAGATGGTGCTGGCGTGTCCACCCTCGCTCTCGAAGCATACACACTGCCTGGTCATGTGCCCACTCGCAAGAGCAACTAACAGAGACCCGCCCACCAACTGTAAGACCATGGGATACCCCTCGCAAACTGTTCTACACGCCACATACAGCGATTCACATCTGCGACAAACAAACTGTTTTACACGCTGCATACAGCGATTCACATCCGCGACATGATTTTTCTTAGATGGGCCTGTTGCGTCCACCCTCGCACTCGAAGCATACACCCTGCCTAGTCATGTGCTCGGTCACAAGAGCAACTGACAGAGACCCGCCCACCAACTCTAAGACCATGGGATACCCCTCGGAAACTGTTCTACACGCCGCATACAGCGATTCACATCCGCGACAAACAAGCCTCTTCTTAGATAGTCCTGCCGCGTTCACCCTCGTTCTCGAAGCATACACACCGCCTGGTCATGTGCCTGCTCGCAAGAGAAACTCACGGAGACCCGCCCACCAACTCTAAGACCATGGCGTGTAAAACAGTTTGCGATGGTGGATGCAGTCGTGCATCATAACCGAAAAGAATACAGTGGACTTGGTTCACGACCATAATTCGTTCCAAAACTGTGGTCGTAAACCGATTTGGTCGTGAACCGAAGCAATTTCTCCCATAGGATTGTATGTAAATACAATTAATCAGTTCCAGACTGTACGAACTGTATGTAAATATATATTTTAAGTTTTTAAGCACAAATATAGTTAATTAAACCATAGAATGCACAGCGTAATAGTAAACTAAATGTAAAAACATTGAATAACACTGAGAAAACCTTAAACAACAGAGAAAACTAACACTGCAAGAGTTTGTGCTATAGCGCTACCAACCGCTGGCTAAAAACACTTTTTTTTTAATGAGTTTTAAGCACAGGGAAAAAAATGAACATTTGAAAAAATCCGTAATTTAATAAACCACTAAGAAAAGTAACATTGCAACAATGCACGCTACGAACCGATCGCTGTAAACAGAAGTGAAAACAAAATCAAGCCCAGTGCATTCTTTAACTGCTTTCCTACCTTATGAGTCCAGCCCCCCCTCTCTCTCGTGCTGCCTGTGTGTGTGCGTCGGTCTCTCTCTCGCGCTGCCTGTGTGTGTGCGTCTGTCTCTCTCTGGCACTGCCTGTGTGTGTGCGCGCGTCTCTCTCTGGCGCTGCCCGTGTGTGTGCGCGGCTCTCTCTCTCGCGCTGGCTCTGTGTGTGCACAGCTCTCTCTCTCGCGCTGCCTGTGTGTGTGCCTCTGTCTCTCTCTGGCGCTGCCTGTGTGTGTGCGCGGCTCTCTCTCGCGCTGCCTGTGTGTGTGCGGGGCTCTCTCTCGCGCGCTGCCTGTGTGTGTGCCTCTGTCTCTCTCTGGCACTGCCTGTGTGTGTGCGCGGCTCTCTCTCGCGCTGGCTGTGTGTGTGTGCGCGGCTGTCTCTCTCGCGCTGCCTGTGTGTGTGCCTCTGTCTCTCTCTGGCACTGCCTGTGTGTGTGTGCGCAGCTCTCTCTCTTGCGCTGCTTGTGTGTGTGCGCAGCTCTCTCGCGCTAGCTGTGTGTGTGCGTGGCTCACTCTCTCGCGCTGCCTGTGTGTGTGCCTCTGTCTCTCTCTGGCGCTGCCTGTGTGTGTGCATGGCTCTCTCTCTGGCGCTGCCTGTGTTTGTGCGCGGCTCTCTCTCGCGCTGCCTCTGTGTGAACCGAGGTTCCACTGAGGTTGACTAATGAAAAGTCAACGTGGCTCAGAGGTGCATGTGGAGTCTAGCAGAGACGAACGTGAATGACGCCCGGTGTTGTGAGTTGCTGCGTCCGAGTTGGTGGGCGTGGCTCTGCGAGTTGTCGTCGTATTCAATGGTCTTAGAGTTGGTGGGTGTGGCTGTCTTGTGTGCTTTCCATGGGTGGCTACTTGTCAGCGGCTTAGTGAATTACTAGGGGGCTTCGCCCCCTGCTCGCTTCGCTCGCCAGCCCCCTGTGTTTGGTGTTCCAGATACACACCTTTAAGATTGTTGCTATTTCATTAATTTCACTTTTATTTCAGAACTTACGTAAAAACAATATTTGGAATCTTTTGACTCTCAATGTGCTGAATCCTTTAAATGAGGTCCGTGAGACATGTGTTTAATGACTGTGTACCATAATTCAGGATAGGTTTTGGAATTACAGCACAGAAAAAGCGATCCACATCATCAGCAGTCATTAATTTGTTTTGGAAAGTAAGCAATAAATGCATGTGAGGTAAAACAGTCTTACAATATTTACATACATCTGACATATCACCTGTGTCCATATATTCGATCACTATTCGCCGTTTAGTTATTTCTCAGAGTAATAATTTTTCTTTTTTTGCGGTAATGCAATGTTTACGTTCTTTGTTTAACACTGTCGTTTATTTCTGCTTTCATTTTCTGTATCTTGCTCTGAATGTGTTTCGTGCTCACATGCTCACGCCCAAGTCTTTTGAATTCCAGTTTTCATTATCTGTAACCTGCTCTGCATGTGTTTGGCCTCCTCTTTATGACGTTTTACTTTGTTGTCTACTCTGTCTTTCGCCTACCCCCAGCATTTTGAACCCGTGCCTGCTGTTCACCGTTAGTAATATGGTAAGTAATATGGATGATTGCACTTACTGTTAATATGGAGCGTTTTCTGTGGCTGTACTGTTAATAATGCATCACTGTAATGAGATTCACCTATGCTGTATAGTTTGTATGTGTGAGGATAACGTATGTGTAATACGGATCGTTCGTTTATTCTTATTACCCATCAGGTGTTGCGCCTGTGTCATCTGTGGTTGTACTGTTAAAATTGTATTACTGTAATGTGATTCAAATATGTTGTTTTGTCCGTATTTGTCGGGTTTCTGTATGATGTCGGGTGTTTGCTTGCGGTTTCTTAGAAGTGCGTGGATGCTGCTGTGTAGTGTGTACGTTTATTTCAGTTGCGCGTTGTAGGCGAATACGCCTTTCGTAGTATCTGGCGATTTCCGTAGTACAATTCGTTTTCCGTACTATGTCGGGCTTGATTTGTGAACCTTTGTGGACTCCGTAGTCTGTCCCGTTTCACTCTGGGGCGGGGATAATGTGATTCAAATATGTTGTTTTGTCCGTATTTGTGGGGTTTCTGTATGATGTCGGGTGTTTGCTTGCGGTTTTTTAGAAGTGCGTGAATTCTGCTGTGTAGTGTGGACGTTTATTTCAGTTGCGCGTTGTAGGAGAATGCGCCTTTCGTAGTATCTGGCGATTTCCATACTGCAAGTCGCTTTCCGTACTATCTCGGGCTTGATTTGTGAACCTTTGTGGAGTCCGTAGTCTGTCCCGTTTCATTTCCGTACTGCAATTCGCTTTCCGTACTATCTCGGGCTTGGTTTGTCAACCTTTGTGGAGTCCGTAGTCTGTACCGTTTCACTCTGGGTCGGGGGGCTGACTCCTGTGTTTTGTGTGGTGGTGTCGTTGCCTACGGGCACGTTGCCTCATTTCTTATTTCTGTCAGTGGAGCTCTTTCGGTTTTGAGCTGTAATCGCGGGCTTGATGTGTGACCCTTTGTGGACTCCGTAGTCTGCTCCGTTTCACTCGGGGGGCGTGGGTCTGACTCCGCTTTTTTTGTGTGCTATGGGCGCGTTGCCTCATTTCTTATTTATGTTAGTGTGTGTACTCCGTAGTCTGTCCCGTTTCACTCTGGGGCGTGGGTCTGACTCCTCTTTTTTGTGTGCTATGGGCACATTGCCCCATTTCTTATTTCTGATAGTGGAGCTGTTTCGTTATTGAGCCGGAACTCCTTCGTTCTTGGTGGATTGCGCGTTAGTTGAGCTGTGTTGTTTTTGAGCCATTACTCCTGCGATCTCGGTGGATCGCGCTGTTTCGTTTTTGAGTTTATGGGCGCGTTGCCTCATTTCTTATTTATGTTAGTGTGTGTACTCCATAGTCTGTCCCGTTTCACTCTGGGGCGTGGGTCTGACTCCTGTAACCTGCTCTCCATGTGTTTGGCCCCGTTCTTTAATCTCTTTATGATGTTTTAATTTGTTTCCTACTCTGTCTTTTATTTCTGACCTCGCTTTATCCTGCTTGCGGCATGTCAGACGGTTCGTAGTCTCTCCCGTTTTGCTCCGGGGGTGGGGGTGGGGGGGGCTTGGTGTGGTGCCTGCGCACGTTCGTTAGTCTCTCCCGTTTCACTCTGGGGAGGGGGGGCTTTGTGTGGCGCCTGCGCACTATGTCTCCTGCATCCACGGGCAGGTCCCTGCGCCCATATTCGGTTTACCATTCTCGGTTAGTAATATGGATATACGGTGGCCGTGGCTGTCTTGCGTGCTTTGCATGGGTGGCTACTTGTCGGCGGCTTAGTGAATTATATATATATAGATGTTATTGCATGTCTTCTCCTCCACTCCTAGAAACATTCTTAGAAATCTAGTAGTCTTTTTACAGTCTTACTTTATAGATAACCAACGTATGTGTTTCCCCTTGCCAAAATGTGAAAGTTTTCCCTTTTGGCATCTTTTGACTAGAAAACCCTTTCTTGTGCCATTCGATTTAAATATACTGAAATTCTACCAAAAGGAACCATTTAATCACCTTACACTCATAATCCTTCTTTTCTGGTACATCAAAGTAACTTGAAGAGTATAAGATGCTTTGTATAGTGTCCACACCAGTAAAACAGCACACTCCTCTGGTCTCTGGTGGTCTAGTACCTTCAAGTCCAGACAATTAAAAGAACCACTCAAACAAAACTGAAGCCGGGCTCACTTCCATTTCCAGCATGTTTCCACCATTAGCTCACGCTAGCTTAAACCTAACTGAGACTATGTTGTAAATACCTAGATTCTTTCTATTAATGTGGTACTGCTGGACCAAATGACATGTTATCTAACACATTGCTTTATCTCATTTCTGTTTTTGCTTTCTTATCTAAGTCTACAAATTCTTAGATTGTCAGATGTATTTTCAAATCAGTTTTTAGATAATTCCTTACTTCTCCTAAGGGCAGCACAACACTTTACATGTAAACTTAAAGGGCAGCTCTCCAACAGAAAGGACAACAGTGTGGGTCCTAGAATGACAGCAGTGTAGTACTCTTAATGAACAGTTAATCAGAGCTCTAAAGACTTAGGAGCCTCTGGCTGCTGAAATGAAACACTTAGGAGCCAAGGTACTTGCCAAATTACAGAATCAATGTTCTGTTAGTGAAAGTCTGTCTTTATTTTTAATTTTTTAATTTCCCTCTTAAGACTGAAAGTGGAACATGAAGTGTAAGCATCATTTGTAATCCAGCCACCATTTACTATGTCTAAAAGCATACTTTGTAAAGTATTTTGATAGGTAATTTTGTAAGGTATGCTTTAACTGTTACATATTATAAAGATTTACTTGAAAAAAAAATAAGTGTATACAAAATAAAACCACTGGATATGTGCTAACATTGGAATATTTTTATATTTTAAGATTAATGAGATGAAAGTTACGTTAATTCTTTTTCATCATGCTCTCTGAGTCTGTTATATGCCTTTTACCTGTTATCTCACAGATTCTCCTGTCTTAGCAGAGGACATCTGAAGCACAGGGTGACCATTGAGTTCTTGGACACATTCCAGACCAAAGTCATTCTTGGCTGGTTACTCAGTTTGGTAGGATGACCAGTATGAAGAGTCCCGGTGGGTTCCAAACTTCTTCCATTTCATAATTATTAAAGGTCACCATGCTCCTGGAAACACCCAAAACTTTAGAAATGGTTTTATACCCTTGCACTGATCTATGCTTAACCACAATTTGATCACAGATGTCTACAGAGAGTTCCTTGGACTTCATGACTAGGTTTTTGTCCTGACATGCAATGTGAGTTGTTGGTTTATTATTAGCAGCAGCATAATAATAATAATAATAATAATAATAATAATAATAATAATAATAATAAACCAACAAAAGATGAGAAGAGACAGAACTGGGAGAGTTAAAAGTTAATAAAGACAAAATTGGACAAGAAGTTATGGGGGAAGAAACAGAAAATGAGATAAAAGAACTGAAAAATGGCAAAACAAAAGAGCTAGTCAATATACCGACAGAAAAGATTAAAACTCTTGGTGACAAAGGGAAACAAGAACTAAAAAGGTTGAACAAAAAAAATAAAGGAAAATTGCCAGATTACATCAGGGAAGCAGTGTTAACACCAATACTAAAAAAGACAAATTCAACAAACTGTGAAGACTGTAGAATAATAAGCTTATCATCACAAGCATCAAAGGTTAATGTTATAGTTGATTGCAAAAAGGCTAGAAAAAAAGACAGAAAGCTGTATGGAAGATGATTAATGTGGGGCCCAGTAAAGGGAGAGAAATGAGAGATGCAGTTGGAGTGTTAAGAATTCTCAGTGAAAGAATTAATAAAAGTAATAAATTAATTTAAAAAAACTGTCTGTTTGTAGACCTGTAGAAAGCATTTGACCGAGGTAAACTGGGTAAAACTGCTGGGCATATTGAGAGGCATAGGTTAGGAACCAGTCAACAAAAGTATGACCCATATATACTAACTGAGGCATGACAAATAGGAAGAGGTAATAGACATGGATGCACACTCTCACTAATCCTGTCTAACATCGATATTAAAAGAACAATTAAAGAAGCACTGACAAACAATAAGTTGGTTGTGAAAGTTGGAGGAAGATGGACTACACCGATAAGATTTGAAGTTGAGCAATAATATCAAGCAATAAAGAAGGACTACAGAAAACTAATGAACAAATTAGATTACACATGCAAGATGTATGGAATGAAGATCAATGTAAAGAAAAAAGAAGTGATGTGTATATTGAAAGAAAGAACAACAAAACTAGTAATAATAAAAATTGGAGAACAGATCTTGGAAGAAGTAGACACTTTAAAAATTGGGAAGTATGCTATCAACGGATGAAGAAGTTGGAAAAACAAAAATATGCATAAAGCAGTGGTAAAAGCAGCCATCAATATGACAAAAATTGATAACAAATGGAATGGATAGAAAACTGAAAAAGAATAATAAAAAACTAATCTAGAGTGTTGCATTATATGGAGTAGAGCCATGGACACTAAGGAGAAAGGAATATAAACAGATTGGGAGCATTTAAAATGTGGCTACAGAAAACTGATGGAGAAGATCAGTTGAATGAATAAACTATCTACTAAAAAGTGCTGGAAAGAATTAGTGAAGAAGGGAGCATGCTTGAAAGTGATAACAAGGCAACAAAACTGGATGGAACATGTACTAGGAGGAGAAAGAAATCAAGGGGAAGGACAAGACAAGATATATTATATTACCTGAATGATGGTAAATCCTACCAAGCAATGAAAAGAAGATCATAAGACAGAGTACAATGGTTTGACTGGCAATCGAAAGACCTTATGGCAGATAACGAAAGAGAAAAGCAGTGTGAATTGTAGGGACCATATATACAAAGGTGTGTACCTTTCTAAGCTATGCCAGATTAATTCAATTTGCCTAAGGTAAACTCCATCTAGACACATGTCAAGGATAATTAAAGTGAAAAGGATACACCCAGTTTCTGAATACTTATATAAATGAGAGATTTCAGTTTTTGATTTTTAGTAAATTTGCAAACCTTTCTGAAAACATGTTTGCACTTTGTTATTATTGGTCATTGAATGCAGAATAATGGACAAAAATTGTGAAGGGGTTTGATTATTTTCTGAATCCACAGTATAGAGACAAACAAGTTCACTATACTAAGTAGTCAACTGCAGAGAATATTCATGCACACAGATTCAGTAACATGGGATCAATTTAGAGCTACCAATACATCTAACACACATACCTCTGGAAAGAGAAGTATATTTGAATACCATGGAGAAACAACTCTTGCATAAGCGAAGATAATGTAAAAACTCCCATGGAGCTGATATGGAAGTGCTAATCATTCCATCACCATATTGCTAAAAAACTAATGTGAGTAATGATGTGTGCTAATAAGACATTGATTAATAAGATAAAACAAATAACCTTACTTTAACCAGTACACATACAAACAGTATTAAGGACTAGACTCCATTTCCCAGCATGAACTATGTCAAGTCTATTCAGTTAGTTGTTAGTGGGGGCCTGATTATAAAATACCAGTCGAGGGGTCATTGAGTTTTACCACAAGGAGAAGTATAACTTGTTCTTTCACTATTTTGAGTTACCTCTGTAACTGCAAATGTAGGAAATTTAGGCACCAAAATATTTTTATTCACAATCTCTGTTTTTAGCATTGTCTTACATTCATTTGAAAATTGACCTTCTCATATAGTCTGTGATGTGACTTTTTAAAACTGCTCTTTTCACCCTTTACATCACAGATCTGTCATTCACATACATCTGAGTGCAAATTACTGCATCAAAACACTTAATTGCATCAGTATCTGTTTATGAATAAATATTTACTGCTTGCTTTACTTTTAATGGAATGGCATCCTATCCAATGGTAGTTTCTGTATAACACACAAAGATCCTTAGACAGGTGCCAGTTAGCCATTACCCTGTAGTAAAATATTCACTTTAGGAAAAAGTTCCAATGCACTAGTAATATTTTGGAAGCACATAATATAATTGATTCACATTTCAAATTAAACAACTTTATTTCAAGATGACAGCAAATCGAAGGCTAATACTGATGTCAGGTTCTTATTAGTTGTTTATGGCGTTAAAGAGCTTAACATCTGGATAATATACATGGCGTTCTATATTAGTCCTGTAAAATAATGTTAATTAAGTAAAAGCATTTATCTAAGCCTTTTCACAACATTTTATTCTGTCATCAATACTCTGCACATAAAAAGGAAAAGCAAAAATAAATGACCTCTATAAACAGTTCTTGTTCTGCCTTTCACATGTTAATACACACATGTACATCAAATCTAACAGCATGAAAAATTAACACAAGAAAGTGTATTTTTACAGTAAAAATAAAACAGCTTAGTCAATCTTTCCCAGCAAAGATTTATATGAAAATGCTTTCAGAGCCATTGAAAAGGTTATTACTCTGCTCTATTTTTATCTCTTCAAACAGTGTTCAGCAAATTTTATTTACCTCTCTATCAGCCATTGCACATCTGGGAAGTCAAAACCATCTACTCGAGGAGAATGCATCAAATCCTTTGCTGGCAAGTACTTTCCTCTAAATCCCTCCTGACCTCAGTAATGTCACTTCCAAACACTCTCTCTTATAATGCACATAACTTCTAAATGCCTTTTAGATTTAGCTGTTTCAGACAATATTTTTTATACCCGCTTCCTGAAGCATTTCACCCTTCGCGTACTATACACTGATAGGTGCTCTTCTAGCCTAAAGTCCCTGGATTGGTGACCTGCAACAAGGGCTGTTGGGAACATGACAGGGTGTTATAGTATAATACTGTTATCATGGGCTGTATATAGCTGGAGGTCAAGTAGGATTTCACCCTGCAAGGAGGATTATTGTACTTAGCTGATTACTGCCTAGCAGTTGCTGTCCACTAAATGCAGGCTCAGAGATTTGTCCCAAATTAATGTACCTATGAATCAAGAAGTAATTATCCTAGTACTAATATTACCTTCTTTTGAATTCAGAATAAATAGATGGATGAAAATAGAATATGATTCAAAGAAGATTAAAGTGATTTGCAATTTCACATTACACATACATTTCTGAACTGCACAATACAAAGGATTCTATACTACATACTGCATGATGCATTGTAGACTGCACTGTTTTAACTACCTGAATACTTTTGTACCTTTTAACTCATTATTGTTTTATATCTTTCTTTTGAAATTTAACTAAGAAGCTGTGCAATTACTCAACAATATGATACAAACATGTACCTTCCCTTATTTTAATATAGCAGCAAACATAATAATTTATTCATATTAATTATATAACAGTCATAACAGTTATTGAATAAGTGCTGTGAGAAACCTGCCCGACCACAGACAGACAGACACCGAATGTCCCGAAAATTACCCGTTTATTTTACACAGTGCCAAAACAGCCAACTCAGTCTCATTCTTTCTCTCTCTTACTCTCTTTCTTTTCTCCAGCCACCTCCTCCTCCTAACTCAGGCTCCTGTCTTCTCCCTCCCGACTCTCGTCTAGAGTGGAGTGCGGTGGCCTCCTTTATACAGCACCCGGAAGTTTGATTAGCATCCGGCAGCACTTCTGGGTGTGGCAGAAGTGCTGCATGCAGATTCAGCTCCTCTTCTGACAGCACTTCCTGTTGTGGCGGAAGTGCTGTCGACCACTGTTCTGGAGCTATCCAGACGCCCCCAGGCGGTGGCCACGTCCTCCCACAAGGTTTAGTGTCCCAGCTCCGTGGCCAACTATGCAACCCAGGAAGGCCGCTCTCTCATGTTCCAGTGTGAGCTGGGGGGCTGATCGCATCCCTACAGGGTAAAAAACGCTGAAAGACTACCTTCACATTGCTCCCTTGCTTGCTGGGCTTACTTGCGGCCGATCTATCGCATGATCCGCGTGCTTCTTCGCATACTTAAAAGTCCGAATAGCACCTGTCAGTTTTTGATTGTTTGCTTTTCTCTCTCTCTCTCTCTCTGACTTTCCCTGCTCCTAACGCGCACTCCTTTGAAGAGGAAGATATGTTTGCATTCTTTTAATTGTGAGACGCAACTGTCATCTCCGTCTTGTCAAGGAGCATGTTTAAACTTTTGAAAAAGAGACATGTGTTTGTTTGCAGTGTTTGAATAAAGTTCCTGTCTCTACAACCTCCTGTGTTTCTATGCAAATCTGTGACCCAAGCATGACACCGGGTAAAATACTGCCCCTCTCCCGGTCCTTCCCGTCTCCCGGCATCCCGGTGGGGCAATGTCCCCGGACATCTATCACAGTGTGTAATCTAAAACATTAACATAATAACAACAAATGAACATTTCTAATTACACCTTTTATTGGCTAGCTATAAAGATTACAATATGCAAGCTTTCTAGGCAACTCTGGCCCTTTCTTCAGGCAAGACGTACATTTAGTATCCGGAAGGTTGCCACTTCGAATCCTATTACTGCCAAAAGAGATCCCACTCCGTTGGACACTTGAGCAAAGCCCTTAACCTATAATTGCTCCAGGGGTGCTGTACAATGCCTGACCCTGTGCTCTGACTCCAAGGGGTATGTGAAAAACAATAGTTCCTAATACAAGAAATTGTATAAGGCAATAAAAAAAAAAGTATAGTGGAAGGCTGCTGGAAGTTATTTTACAATCTAAATAGTGAGAAATTAAATTAGCAGACAAAAAAGCAAGGCAAAATAAAACCAAAATAAAAACAGGAGTTCGGAGTACCCACCCTTTTTGGAGTCCTGGAGGGGGTGCTAGAGGGCATACCTTCTGGGGACTCCCTCGTTCTGCTGGAGACTTCAATGCTAACGTGGGCAATGACAGTGAGACCTGGAAGGGCGTGATTGGGAGGAACTGGCCCCCCCGATCTGAACCCGAGCGGTGTTTTGTTATTGGACTTCTGTGCTCGTCACGGATTATCCATAACGAACACCATGTTCAAGCATAGGGGTGTTCATATGTGCACTTGGCACCAGGACACCCTAGGCCTCAGTTCGATGATCGACTTTATGGTCGTGTCGTCGGACCTTGCGGCCATATGTCTTGGACACTCGGGTGAAGAGAGGGGCGGAGCTGTCAACTGATCACCACCTGGTGGTGAGTTGGCTTCGATGGTGGGGGAGGATGCCGGTCAGGCGTGGTAGGGCCCAAACGTGTTGTGAGGGTCTGCTGGGAACGTCTGGCAGAGCCCCCTGTCAGAAGTAGCTTCAACTCCCACCTCCGGCAGAACTTCGACCACATCCCGAGGGAGGTGGGGGACATTGAGTCCGAATGGGCCATGTTCCGTGCCTCTATTGTTGAGGCAGCTGACCGGAGCTGTGGCCGTAAGGTGGTCGGTGCCTGTCGTGGCGGCAATCCCTCTCTCTTGCGCTGACTATCTGTGATCCTGACGTATGGGGATTGAGCAGGGGGGCTGTTCGCACACCTAGACGATACGGACGCTCGTCTAAAAATGCTGAAAGATTATCTTCACGTTGCTATCTTTTGTGCAGCTGCTTCCTGAAACGACATGCCGCACAGTGCTTCGCATACTTAAAAGCTCGAAGGGCACGTATTGATTATTGACTGAAAAACAAACTCTGTCTCTCTCTCTCTCTCTCTCTCTCCTCTCCCTGCTCCTGACGGAGGGGGTGCGAGTTGCGCCTTCAACAGCTTTGTGCCGCGGTGCTTCGCATACTTAAAAGCAAAACAGCCCTATTGATTTGTTTGCTAGAGATTGTTTTCTCTATCTATGTGACATTCTGTGCTCCTGACATGCACTCCTTTGAAGAGAAAGATATGTTTGCATTCTTTTAATTGTGAGACAGAACTGTCATCTCTGTCTTGTCATGGAGCACAGTTTAAACTTTTGAAAAAGAGACAAATGTTTGTTTGCAGTGTTTGAATAACGTTCCTGTCTCTCTACAACCTCCTGTGTTTCTGCGCAAATCTGTGACCCAAGCATGACAATATAAAAATAACCATATAACATATGGTTTCTACTTCGCGGATTTTCTTATTTCGCGGGTGGCTCTGGAATGCAACCCCCGCGATGGAGGAGGGATTACTGTATAGGATAAATAATATATCATTAATTTGCAATGCATACATTTCATGTATGTTTCTTGTCTACAACGATCTGCATAAATGTAGAATGACAGGGAAATGCGTGGCAAGAAATAATGAACACATAACTAAAACAGAAACTTTTTTTATTTACATTATAATGACAAAATGCTGATGCGAAGTGTATAATGTATGGAGACTGAAGTCCAAATATCAAATAAAAACTTTCACAAAAGGTATAATAAAACAAGTGCGCTTTTATTTAAGTATATAACTGAAGAAAAATAAATTATTCAATTTACATGATGCTGTCAATGTGTAATAACCGAAGCCCAAATATCAATCGACACAACGTAGACATACCCGCTTGGCTGGTGCAAGGGTAAGAACAGCTATCTTGAAGTCAAGAGGTTAAGGGTTCAATCCTGGGTCTTCCACACATTCACCATTTTGAGTAGTGAGCAGCTATTACTGTTATTACTATTATATATGAGGGACGTTCAAAAAGTTTCCACAATTTTATGTTTTTTGTTGGAAACAGTGAAGACAGGAAGGAGTAGTAATTGGGCATTAAAAAGTTGGTACGACGGTCGGAAAATTGCATTGCAAACAAAAGTGACTATGTAGAAAAGTGATGTAATTTGTTTTTGAAATTCTTAATAAATAGAGTTTAAAAAAGTGTGTTTAAAAAACATCCCTCGTAATAAAAACTTACATTTGATTTGAGTCTGTAACTTTTTTTTTTATTCACTTTTATTCTCTCAGTCATTACTCATGTGGTACAACAAACTTGCCTCTCCCTTTCTGAGTTGATGACATTTATCTCCATTCTTTTTATACAAGAGCAGTGATGACCACAGCTTGTGCTGTGGTTGATGCCTGCTCAGAACTATTTGTTGTACAGGCAATCAAAGATACAGTGCCCCGTGAGCACTTATCCAGGACAATCATTCGGCATTTGCATTTAACAACAAAGATACACGTGCAGGGACGTGTGAAGAACAACAGATTTGTTGTAATCTCTGAACATCTGGCAATGTTTTGTTGAGAACTGTGTTTTGAGTTACAACCCAGGGCAACATATTACTGTTGATGAGCAACTGTTTCCAACCAAGGTCCATTGTCCTCTCTTGCAATACATCTCAACCAAGACTGACAATTTGGCATAAAGTTTTGGATTACGGTAGATTGGAGACAAAGTATATGGGCAATCTTCTACTTCTTCTTTCGGCTGCTCCAGTTAGAGGTTGCCACAGCGATCCTCCTCTTCCATATCTTTCTGTCCTCTGCATCTTGTTCTGTTACAACCATCACCTGCATGTCCTCTCTCACCACATCCATAAGCCTTCTCTTAGGCCTTCCTCTTTTTCTCTGGCCAGGCAGCTCTATCCTTAGCATTCTTCTCCTAATATACTCAGCATCTCTCTTCTGCACACATCCAAACCAACACAATCTCGCCTCTCTGACTTTGTCTCCCAACCATCCAACTTGAGCTGACCCTCTAATGTACTCATTTCTAATCCTGTTCATCCTCGTCACACCCAATGTAAATCTTAGCATCTTTAACTCTGCACCTCTAGCTCCTGTCTCCTGCTTTCTGGTAAGTCCCACCATCTCCAACCCATATAACATAGCTGGTCTCACTTACCGTCCTGTAGACCTTCCCTTTCACTCTAGGTGATATCCGTCTGTCACTAATCACTCTTGACACTCTTCTCCACCCATTCACCCTGCCTGCACTCTCTTTTTCACCCTCTCTTCCACAATCCCCATTACTCTGTACTGTTGATCCCAAGTATTTAAACTATACCACCTTTGCCAACTCTACTCCTTGCATCCTCACCATTCCACTGACCTCCCTCTCATTTACACACATGTATTCAGTCTTGTTCCTACTGACCTCATTCCTCTCCTCTCTAGAGCCTATCTCCACCTCTCCAAGGTCTCCTCAACCTGCTCCCTACTCTCGCTACAGATCACAGTGTCATCAGCAAACATCATAGTCCACAGGGACTCCTGTCTAATCTCATCTGTCAACCTGTCCATCACCATTGTAAATAAGAAAGGGCTTAGAGCCGATACCTGATGTAATCCCACCTCCACCTTGAATGCATCCGTCACTCCTACTGCAGACCTCACCACCATCACACTTCCCTCATACATATCCTGTATAAACTCTTACATACTTCTCTGCAACTCCCGACTTCCTCATACAATAACACAACATCCTCTCGAGGCACTTTGTCATATGCTTTCTCCAGGTCCACACAGCAACTTCTTCTGGCCTTCTCTATACTTCTCCATCAACATCCTCAGAGCAAAACATTGCATCTGTGGTGCTCTTTCTTGGCATGAAACCATACTGCTGCTCACTAATCATCACCTCACTTCTTAATCTAGCTTCCACTACTCTTTCCATAACTTCATGCTGTGGCTCATCAATTTTATCCCCCTGTAGTTACTACAGTCCTGACATCCCCCTTATTCTTAAATATTGGCACCAGTACACTTCTTCTCCACTCTCAGGAATCCTCTCACTTTCCAAGATTCCATTAAACAATCTGGTTAAAAACTCCACTGCCATCTCTCCTAAACACCTCCATGCTTCCACAGGTATGTCATCTGTACCAATGTTTTTCCATTCTTCATCCTCTTCATAGCTGTCCTTGCTTCCTCCTTGCTAATCGTTGCACTTCCTGATTCACTATCTCCACATCATCCAACCTCTTCTCTCTCTCGTTCTCTTCATTCATCATGCACTCCTTATTTAAGAAAAGATCCCAGTCATCCCAAGGGAAAAAGACTTTCCGAGACTGTGGTCATAAAGCTTATGGAGCTGTTTCTAGACAAAGGCAGAACTGTAACAACAGACAACTTCTTCACTTCACTTTCGCTGGCTAATAAACTGCTGCACCACAACAACAACTCTGCATATGGCACCATAAATAAAGTGCAATGGGAACTTCCACCTACAGCTAAAGTCACTTCAGTATGTGAGCAATTCTCCACGCTATTGTTTAGCTCTGGCATTGCCATGTTGATGGTGTATGCACCCCAAAAAGAAGTCTTTCTGCATTCTTATTACCATGGCACCATAACGTGGAGTTTGGGCAAGATCCAAAAAAAAAAAAAAAAAAAACATATTCAAATGGCAGCTCATGTTCAAATGACATAGCATTTTCAAATAATGATGTTTTCATGCATGGGAGATTGAGTGAGTGAGGCACACATACATTTGATGCCATTCAAGTGGTAACTGGACTATAAAATAAACACTTTTGCAAAGGTATAATGAAACAAGTGTGCTTTTATTAAAAAATAAAACTGAATAAAATAATTCAAGTGACAACAAGATACCTAGAAGACAAGATTTACCAGTGTCTTTGTGTCTGCTTATATCCCTTTTACAAGTAGCAAACATTTATACTGGGTGTTAGAGAATCAGATCAAATGTGTCTTTTTATTATATAACAATAATAATAATAGCAGCTCACTATTCAAAATGGTAAATGTGCAGAAGACCTGGGATCGAACCCTCAGCAGCTTGCTTATGAGACAGCAGTTCTTACCTCTGCACTAGCCAACCGGATATGTCTATTTTGTCTCGATTGATATTTGGGCTTCGGTTTTTACACATTGACAGTAACATGTAAACTGAATAATTTCTTTTTCTTCAGTTATATTGTTGAATAAAAGCACACTTGTTTTGTTATACCTTTTGTGAAAGTGTTTCATTTGATATTTGGACTTCAGTCCTCACACGTTATACATCTCATGTCAACATTTTGTCATTATTACTATAACATGAAAAGTTTCTGTTTTAGTTATGTGTTCAACATTTCCTATCATCCTACATTCGTACAGACAACAACAACAACATTTACTTATATAGCACATTTTCATACAAAAAAGTAGCTCAAAGTGCTTTACATAATGAAGAAAAGAAAATAAAAGACAAAATAAGAAATTAAAAAAAGACAACATTAGTTAACATACAAAAGGAGTAAGGTCTGATGGCCAGCGTGGACAGAAAATAACATTAAGCAAGGCATTATGACAACAAAACTAAAGTCAGTGCCTGATCAAATGACAATCATAAAGTCAGAGTTTACAAAAAGCACTCTTTTACCCATCCACACTGTTACACAAGACCTGGAGTCAGAGTTCTAAAACTCCTGTACGCACAAAAAGAGTATTGAAATGAGCATATGCAGCTTTCAATGCAAAAGTGGGTATTTATCAAAGAACAAGGGAAAACTTGCATATATCTATGGCAACTTTGAACCATCCATATGCAATGGTGATGAATATGACATATACATTTTATTTTAATTCCCTTTACAGAGGTCGACTTTTGCATATTTGCACCACAGAACATTGTTTATATTGACTACCTGTTTTCACTTCTAAGGTTACGAAACAAATGCACAGTAAAAACACGGGTGTGATTCACTACTTGTGTACACAAAGTTATAAATACCATGCCCTATATCCTACTCATGGTCTAATGGTTTGACAGAGCATGGCTTGTCTAGCACTGCTTGAAGACTATGCAAATGGTCATATAGGAAGGGAACAAGCTTTTTGGCACTGAAAGCATTTTTTGCCCATGATAATGACTGGCTTCCAACAGCCATTCTTTTGGAACTACAGTCATATGAAAAAGTTTGGGAACCCCACTCAGCCTGCATAATAATTTACTTACTTTCAACCGTACACCATAGGACTCCTCAAACGCAATTGGCAGAGGCTGGATGCATCAGGTGGGAGACTACCTGACAAGATAATAAATGTTTGCGGCATTGTGTTTGCATATGTATGAGGTTCATTAGCAAAGTCCAAATATGGATATTTCAGGGTGTCAACCAGGCAGGGTTCAAGGCGCTTACATGTTTATAAAGACAGACTGCGTAGAACTGTGCGTGCACCAGATTTTACAAATTTAAATCTTTTCTGGCATATGCACATTTTAATGCTTGAATCTATGCAGTTTCACAAATTAAAAACCTATTGTTTTCAAATGTTTTCAACACTCTAGAAAGCTTTATCCCAAAAATTAGTTTTTTCTTCCTTCAGAAATACCATGTTTGTGTGGATGGAAAGCCAAAATGGAAAAAAGATACATTTTCAAATTTATATGTGTTAGTTTGGACTAGGTCTTACTGTGTGGGTAAGGAATATAGGTGAAGTTATCTTCTTTGCAGGTTCTACCATATCAAATTGAAGACTATGAATGGATACAAATGTGTGGCACGTGGCTGGGGGTGGAGAGACATGGAAAACACATGAAATGTGTATATTCCAAATAACAATATATTATTTACCCAATACAATTCCAGACATTTAACTCCCAGATAAAAAGACGTCAGCTGTGAGAGTTTTAAATCTGACTTGACTTCAATCTGCCTCAGTGGGGGATGGGGTAGCAGGCAGCTTGCTGATTGTGCTGATTCACTCATTTGCCAAACAAAGATGCTGAGGAGGTTCGATGAAAGTTAAGGTGGCCCAGCATTACAAATATTTTCATAGGCTTTACAGATTCTAGTGTTAAGCATCCTAACATGCAAACATGGATTAAACACATTTACCCATTAAACGCAATGGAAAATAACTTCTATATTCCGATTTTAATTTTGCTATTATAACAGCACTCTTTTTAACATCTTTTCAGCAGTGCACATTTTAGTCACCTTTGCCAACTTGCAGCTATAAACGCAGTCTGCGCTATAGCTGACTGTTCACTTAACATATATTGTCTAAAGTAACACGGCATAATATCATTTTGTTTCAGCTGTAAAGAAAAAAAACACAGTTTATGTTAGTTTTGCGAGTCAGTCCTTATATATTTGCTCCAGTCCACAGCATGTTTTTTTTTTTAAACTCATCTATTTAACCAAGGAACTAACTATAGTCTATGCTTCATATGCTATACTTTAAACTTTTGTTAGGTATTATTAATTTAATCTTTCCCCTGATAAACACTCTTTACAAATATTTGTAAATTGTTTTATACAAAAGTATAGCAAATAAATGTCAATGTGGCATTGCCAAGATGTGACTTGCATAAAATATGCAAAAATCATTACAAAACAATGACACATACAACAGATTGTGTGTGAACAAAGCTCATTGTGTATTGAACATGCTGGAGCTGAGAGAGGGGTATAATGCAGTCCAGAGCCTCTTCTCTGCAGCCACATATAGACAAAGTTGATTTGCCCCTTGGAGGAGTACTGTCCGTTGGACTGTACATTTGATATTACTTTGATTACTTTATAGTCATCATTATTTGAGTCTGATAGGTGTGCCACAACCTTAATCTTAACCATACTGTACATGAGTGCATAGTGTAACTACACTTGCCTGTGGCTGCACGGTAAAGGCTCTGGGCTACAGTCACACATAAGTGGAAGCTGACCTTGGGGTATATTCCCCTCTTAGACTAAAATAATAAATAAACTATTGTTCCTACTTAGACATTAATAGTCTATCTGCATTGTTACACCAGTAATGAAAATAAAATACCACAAATAATAACAAATACCATTCAGTTCTTTCACTTGTAAGCTACTGTGAGTGAGGACTCATGGTGTCTTAATGTATATAAAAAAAATAGGTATGGAATCTGCCGATTTTCTGTGGAGGTAAATTTCGGACAAAATAAAATAAATATGCAAATAAATAAATACAATGTGAAATGTGACAATAAATAAAAACATAATATCTACTGTATGTATAAATAATTAAATGTGTCAAGAACACATGTGTCTTGTTGCTTATTATTTTCTGTATTTATTTATTTCTTCATTTATTTATTTCAGTGACACCTCACATAGCATGAAATATGCCTTCATACTTTAAATGTCATTTTCAGCCATCAAAGTTAAGTGGTTGGATTCTAACGAGTACCAGGTTTGCCTGATGTATCAAAACTTGGCAGAAAAAAAGCATAGCTGTGGAATAAAAAACAAGCTTTCATTAATGACTGCATTTAATATGTTTTAGCAATAGGAATTTTAATAGAATTTTATATGCTTTTCATATGTAGACTACTGGATGACATCAGTTTGTGCTCGCAATTAATCCTTTTTTTTTGTGAAGAGCTGTTTTTCAAGAGTTGAGCTGGCTGTTTTTCCCCCCCACGTGTGTCTTTCAAAGACCACTGCACAAGTCATAAGCACTTCATGCTTTACAGATGCACTGTGAACAAAATAAATAAATACTAATAATAAACTATAAAAAAAAATTATGATTCAAACATACTCAATATTTTGCGGCTAGAAATTTTTACTACATCATAAAGTTCTGTAAGCTGGGAAAAGACAGATTGCCTTCCATAATGTCATTATTATTCAAAAACTTTACTGCAATAAGTTTTTAAAAAATGGAGTTTTGCAGACATGCATAGGAAAAAAATATAATTTTTTTTTTTCCCGCTGATACCATGTTTGTCTGCATGAAACAACTTGGTTCCCGCTGGATCACATTTATGAGTTATGAGTTGTACTTTGCTCTTTAATTTAATTTCTTTAATGGCAGAGCCACACAAGCAGTATGGCACTATAAGACCTAGAGTACACCTACTACACTCACCTTGTACTACACCCTGTAGTGGGTACGGCAACTGGATCTTTGGGAGATACCATTATGTATTTAAGGGATTGAACAATGTTTCTGCAACAAAGAGGAACTCTGACAAAAGTGAACAAGCTGCAGAATGACATTAACTATGAGTGACACATTAACATGCTTTTCATTACTCAGTTGCATGAATTGCCAATATTAAATTCACTGTTGCGTTAAAAATAACCAGTGTATAACATTAAGGGACTGCTGTTTTCATATCTACACTTTAAATGTTAATTAAACGTTGGTGTTTTTGCTTTGCACAAAAAACAAAGTGCTCTGTTAATCTGCCTGATGCACACACAGCATTTCCTATTCATATGCACGCATCCTAAATCCACTAGACCCAGTCTTAAGAGTAAAAAGTCACTGTGATATCTTTAAAACAAACTTTTTTCATTTTTGCAATATGTTTTTAGAGGATCACCACAAACCAATAGCAGCATATATTCCAATGGATGTTTTGATTGCTTTTCTGTTTTATTTAAGAAAGCATTTCACTTTCAGTCAATTGCAAGATTTATGAGTTATCAGTATTATTATTTTGATTGTAATAATTTATTAGCATACTATAAGACACTCAACAAGTTTTAGAATATGCTGCAGCCAATCTATTTGTTTAAAAACTTAATTGGAAACATTTCCTGATTATTGATGCTTGAAATGGTGTTGCTGAGAAGCCAAGACAAAAAAAATACAACTTTTGGTTTAATTTGATAACCCACATCTTTGAAATAAACTCAAGTTTTTACAGTATTCAGCACTAAAACTCTGTTTTAACTTTAAAGAGCTTTAAGAGTACATTCAACATGTAAAAAAGGAATATCTTTTAAAAGTAGTCTTAAAATTGTTAAACCTTTTAACTGTTTAACAAATCATATACTGTACTTTTTCATAAAATTGCTAATTCTAAAACTTAAAAAAATATTGTCAGAAAGATGGCACTAGGCCCTCTAAAGGCCCAAAACAATCTCCCCATGTTATTGTGATGTATTTATCTGGACAATAACCACTAAAACTTGATTAATGTTTGTGTTGGACAACTAGGCACAAATGTTCATGACTCAAAGTGAGATGTATCACCAATAGCCATATGATTGGGGTTACAGAAACATGAAAATCTGTGGAAGCTAACTTTGTGTCCTACAAAATAAACTCAGGGTGTGTGTTGCTGTCAATGCTTATGGAAAACTAGTTGAGATTTTGGCATTTCCATTCATCCAGCCATCGATCTTCCAGTCCTGCTTATCCGGAGCAGGATCACAAGACATATGGAGCCTATCCCAGTATGCAGTGGGATCAAGGCTGGAATAATCCCTTACCAAAAGTAACTTTTCATTGCCTCCCCTGAATCATAACACTATTTACAACTAGAATCAGAGAAATGTTTCACACTTAAATGCATAGTGATACTACTGGTTTCTGGCGCAAGTGAAACTAAAGCAAAACTGTATTGTTGAATGTATAGTGACACTTAGACCTCATCCTATGCTTTCTGACAACTCTTTCTTATAAAATGTTTTAGAAATGTATACCTGTTCTAAACCAATGATGCACTGACAACACACAAAAAGGGGGGAAGAATACTGTCAGTGTAATAAGAAAACATCGAAAGAAAAAACAGGTTTCACAGAACAGACCAACACAGCACACAACCAAGACTAACCCAAAATTGCAAAATACACATTATGGACACATCGGTTTGGGCAAAGGACACAGTGAACCTCATACAGAAGATGTTACAGAAATAATTCAGAAAAACCTGGATACTCATGGAAAGCAAATGAAAAATGCAGTTAAGTGTAAATAAGTGAAAAGTATCCCATGCAAGGAAAAGAAGAATAATTATAAATATTGGATACATTCCAAAGACCTGCAAGAAAATGTTCAGTCCTTGGGTTATATGCAATGCAATTAAAAAGGTTGATAATTGTAACATTATACTCTTGAAACTACTGAACATTCTGATCAAACTGTGCAACATTCTAGAGATTCCATATTTGCAGTTCCATGAGCAAGTCTTATCAATGCAAGAACTAGTAGCTATAGAAAATTTGCTGAGAATATACAGTAAGCCAAATAATTTTTTAACTAAAGGGAATACATTATTCTAATTCACTTAAGAAATGTAATTTATTTAATCGTATACCTAGATGATTACATAGGACACAATCCTGGCCTTTTGAAATTTCCAAAGCAATCAGCAAAATTTAAGGTATAAAGTCATCTAAACAGTTAAGGACATCAGTGTAGGTTAAGGCAAAGTTTAAAGGAAATGAGAAAACTCTTATTCATACAGAAAAACTGTGTATAACATTGTGGAAATTTTATTAGATTTTGGCTAACTAAGCTATTAGCTGATCCAACAACCTTGGTGGACTGAATTAATGCCCACTCACAGGCAAAATTCTGTATGTCTTTATGTTGCTGTATGATCATGTGACATCCTATTTTTTTATAACAGTCCTTTAAAAGAACTAAGCACATAAATTTCTTTTAAATCAAATCACTACACAGTTAAAGACACAAAACATTTACGAAAATGATACCTTAAAGGGTACAGAGAACAACACAGTATTAAAGCAAATGCATTGCTAGGTAAGAAGCCGTCCAAAGAACAGCACTTTTGTCTCAAAAATAATTTAAATTTAGGTTTATAACTTTTATTAAAACACATTTCTTAAATGGAAGAGAGCAATTGCCAGAATTTAATACAAAATTGCATATTTTAATTGTCTAGAAACTTGAGAAGATTCTTTTGCTGTCATAACTATGAGTGCACAAAATACTAAGTGTCTACATTCTTTGCTTAATTACTTTTGTTTTTTAGCTTGATTTATTTCAGACTTTGTTGCTTCAATGGTTTCTGAATGCTAAGCTGTAAATTACAATGAAGTGATACCATTTGCAGGCACATATGTTCATTTCATTCTAGCTATTTGAACCTGAATTGGATTAGGTTTAGGTTTAGGTTTATTTGTCATATATAGGTTAACACAGGGTCAACATACAATGAAATGTGTATGATGAGAAAAACAAGTCACTCAGCCTAGATCTTATAAAGCTAAAAAAAAAATAATTAAAAAAAAAATTACAAGTTAAAAATAGACAAGCCATATAAAATAAAATATGTACGTTTTAAAAGAAGTTATAGAGTAATATGAGTTGAATGAGCAGCAAGTACAAATGACAGTTATTGCACAGATAATGTTTTATGAGTACAGATGCATATTCCATAAAGTGCAGATGCATGTTCCAGTCAGTATTCAGAGTGTGTGCAGGTACAGTTTGTGTGTGAGTATTGCAATGTAGATGTAATGCAATGTAGGTGTAATGTAAATGTATGTAAGTGTTCAGGGGTTAATGTTAAGGAGTCGAATGGCCTGGTGGTAAAAACTGTTCTTAAGTCTTGTAGTCCGAGCAGCCAGACTCCTGTATCATCTGCCAGACGGTAACAAGGAGAACAGCTGCCGTGCTGGATGGCTGTGGTCCTTTATGATGCTGCTTGTCTTACGCAAGCACCTTTGGAGGTAAATGTCTTCAATGGCAGGAAGACTCTTGCCCGTGATGTGCTCTGCTGCCATCACCACTCTCTGTAGTGATTTCCGGCTGCTGGCAGAGCAGCTCCCATACCAGACGGTAATGCAGCCCGTCAGCAGACTCTTGACCACACTCCTGTCAAAGTTTGAGGTGATGTTGGCATTCATGCCAAACTTCCTCAGCCTCCTCAGGAAGTAGAGCCGCTGGCGAGCTTTCTTAACCACAGTGTCTATGTGAAGGGTCCACAAGAGATCCTCGGTGATGTTTACTCTGAGGAACTTGAAGCTGTTAACCCTTTCAACTTCTACGCCGCTGATGTAGATGGCCTGGTGTTCTCTGCCTTGCTGTTTCCGATAGTCCACGATCATCTCCTTGGTTTTGCTGACGTTAAGAGACAAGTTGTTATCCAGGCACCAATTACTCAATGCCAGTACCTCCTCTCTGTAGGCCGTCTCATCATTGTCAGTGATTAGGCCTATGATGGTTGTGTCGTCTGCAAACTTGATGATGGTGTTTATGCCGTGTTTTGCAACACAGTCGTGTGTAAACAAGGAATACAAGAAGGGGCTAAGCACACAGCCCTGCGGCCCTCCTGTGTTTAAAATGAGTGATGAGGACGTGTGTTTGCCAACTCTCACCACCTGGGGCCTGTTTGTGAAGAAAGAGAAAATCCATCTGCAGATGGCCGTCCCCAACCCAAGGTCGTCAAGCTTCAAGATGAGTTTTGAGGGGATGATGGTGTTGAATGCCGAGCTGTAATCTATGAACAGCATTCTTACATATGTATTTCCTCTTTCCAGGTGGGTGAGGGCAGTGTTTATTGTTAGCGCAATGGCATCCTCTGTAGATCTGTTTGCTCAGTAAGCAAATTGGAGAGGATCCAGCGTGTCGGGGAGGGAGGAGCAGATGTAACCTTTGACCAGTTGCTCGAAGCACTTCATAATGACCAATGTCAGTGCAACCGGGCGATAGTCATTCAGACAGGAGACCACTGGTTTCTTTGGGACAGGAATGATGGTGGATGCCTTGAAGGAAGTGGGGACCACTGACTGCCTCAGGGAGAGATTGAAGATGTTGGTGAACACACCTATAGCTGTCAGCACACGCCCTGAGGGCACGGCCTGGGATGCCATCTGGTCACGGAGCTTTGCGAGGATTGACCTTTTTGAAGGACCTTCTCACGTCAGACGTTTCAAGGATCAGAGTGACAGACTCACTGCCCCCTTGAGGATATAGCACCTGTTCTTTGCTGGCTGCATCAAAACGAGCATAGAAAGTGTTGAGCTTGTCTGCAAGACATGCAGTGGGCTGAACACTGACTGTGTTTTTCTTTTTATAGTCAGTGATGCAGCACAGTCCATTCCACAGACGCTTGCTGTCAGAGCTGTGGTAGCTTGACTCCACTTTGTCCCTGTAGTCCCGTTTGGCCTTCTTGATGGACCTCTGGAGGTCGTATCTGGCTGCTTTGTATGCACCAGAGTCCCCTGAGCCAAAGGCAGAGGTCCGCGCCTTGAGCTTAGCCTGACTCTCCCTATTTACCCAGGGTTTCTGGTGAGGATATATGCAAATGGAGGTTTTAGTGACAACATTGTCAATGCACTTGCTGATATAACCTGTGACAGAGTCTGTGAATTCATTGATGTTGCCATCAGCTGCATCATCAAACATCTGCCAATCAGTTGTTTCAAAGCAGTCCTGTAAGACCGCCTCAGCTTCACTGTCCCATTTGTAGATGTCTCTGTAAACCGGTTTTTCCTGTTTAAGTCTTTGTTTATATGCAGGCAGCAGCAATATAGAGCAATGGTCTGCTTTTCCAAAAGCTGGTCGAGGGAGGGTTTGTAGGAGTCCTTGAATAAGGTGTAACAATGATCCAGTGTTTGATCACCTCTTGTGAGGGGGTGAGATGTGTTGATAGTATTTAGGGAGAACTTTCTTCATGTTTGCTCTGTTAAAGTCTCCCAACACGATAAATGCTGCCTCTGAGTTAGCGTTCTCTAGTCCACTGATAACATCATACAGTTCATCCATAGCCGAAGCTTTATCAGCTTGTGGGGGGATGTAAACAACTGAAGGGAGAACTGAACTCAACTCCCTCGGGAGGTAAAAGGGTCTAACTTTAATGGTCAGCAGCTTGAGAACTGGTGAGCAGTGCGTTTTTAAGACGCACACATCCGTACCCCATGAAGAGTTAACCATAAAGCACACACGCCCTCCCCTTGACTTGCCTGAGTCCTTCGTTCTGTCTCCCCGATAAACTGTGAACCTGTCTGGTGTGACTGCGCAGTCGGGTATGCTGGGCTCCAACCACGTCTCTGTGAACGCCAAAATGCAGCAGTTCGTGATGTCTTTTTGGTGCTTTGTCTGTGCGCGCAGCTCATCTAATTTGTTGTCCAGAGACTGAACATTAGCAAGCAGGATGCTAGGCAGAGGAGGCTTGTTGCTTCTCTGTCGGGTTCGGCACAGAACTCCGGCGCGTTTTCCCCTCTTTGTTTTCCTTCGGCGTCACGCGAGTAAGCACAAGACTCCAGACAGTACAGTGTCCGCGATATCAAAAACTGCTGTAAAATCCGAACTGGCTGATGAACGTAATTCCAATAGTGTTTGCCGGTCATACTGAAAGTGTGATAAAGTACTACGCACAAAGAGAGTGAGTAATAAGAAAATAAATAATAACTTTTTGCTGAGATAACTCAAAGCTCTCGTCGGTGCAGCCATCTTGCGGCGCAGCCTTTCACTTGATTAAGTAATATTGATAATATTATAACACATACATTTCATTTCACTTGCTTTACATCATCTTATCCTGGTAAGAGACACACAAGCAAAAAGTTGCACTAGATAGACAAGGTCATTGTATCCCCAGTGAGCTATGCCTAGTATACCTTCTGCAGAAAGTACTCATTGGACATCTGCACTACTGTATATACCCAAATCACTTCAACTGACTCCTCTTGTGCTCATGTATCACAGAGAGAGAGAGAAAGTCTAACAATCCATCAAAGCAACTTTTTGCTTATAGTCTGATTCCTTGAATCATGAACCAGAAATGAGGAACGAAATGTAGTGTGAATGGTAAATCAAAAGCTTCATTTGAGGATTTACCTCTGCTTTACTGGACTGCTTAAACAGAAGGTTCACAAAACTGCAGCAACTGAGCTGTTCTGATTGTCAATCATTTGATCACATCTACCCTCACTTGTGAACAAGAACCCAAGGCAACAGAACATATTCAGTTGGGGTAGTTACTCCTCCTAACTAACAGAAAGCAGGTTTTTCTTTAAAAAAGGGACCATGTGTCAAATTTGGAGGTTAAAATTCTAATTGCAACCACTTTACATTTGGTTTTGAAGCATTTGATTGCTCAAAAAGTATGATGAGAAGTATGATCCACAAACAGCAAAAATATATTCTCAGGACAACAAAAAGAACACTTTCTAAACTTCAGATACACCTTACAAAACTGTTCATGAAATAGACAGAATAGACCAATGGCGAAAGTCCAACACCCACTTTGAAAAGACTCAGTTTTACACAAAGTATTTAATGGATCCTGCTAATTTTAGTAGTCTGCTTTATTCTCTAATCTGAGAGATTACCTTATTTACTGATATTGTCATGCTATAAACTCCCTTTGATACTTAATTTAATTAGCAAAGGCCTCAAGTTTTTGTTTTGCTGTTTTGTGTATTGACTCCACACTGTTCCTATGTTTAATGAGTATGCTTCAGTTTGTTTTTATTTGAATAACAGCTCTATTTTTGTTTGTCCATAATGTTCCAATCTTCTGTTATCAGACCTAAATTTAAAATGCAACAGTTGGTTATTATAATCTTAGCATTCCAGATTGTCAAGAAACTCAAAAAAGCAAGCAGATATATATGTCATGTTAAATTGTGAGTGTATAGTGTATTTTTGAATCTTCAATATTAGTCAATGGAAAATGGATGTGACAAAAATAATAACATACCATTTATTCTGTTCATAAGTCTGTGCACAATGTATCAGGTATCATCCAAGTACACCAATAAAAGAAAAAATAGAATTGTCAAGAAAAAACTGTCTCTGAGAAACAATGTAAGTCATATGTAAGGCTTTTTTTTTTCCTAAGTCAAATTACATAACAAATTTAAACTAAGCTGAATACACTTAAGTATGGAAATACAGTGTGAAAGTTTGTTAGTACCTATGTATACACACTTCAATGCTATAAAGTTGTTTGGAATTTCTTTACATTTTTAATGTAAACAAGAAAAAAATACATGTTTACTGATTAAAAACATCAGGCTTCCAAAATTCAAGGAATCCTTGGTTGCTGAAAAATCATATTTGGAAATGGTAAGAGAAATATCATACAGGCACAGAAATGTTAACCTTGAGCAATTTAAAATCTTTACAGCAGATATCTAGCTGACAACTAGACTTAAATTAATCTTTGTAGTTACAGAAAGGCACTTTTTACTGATGATAATGCTTCTCCTGCTGGCAGCTTATTATTGCTTTTGACGGTATAAATACAACTAACTCCACATTTAGATTAGACTTAAAACTTTTTTACAATTTAAATATATGACTATAGCTGTACTAACCCCTACTCTCTCTTCTGTTTCCTTTTCCGGTGTCCTTTTGGTTGTGGCGCAAGTACCATGATGTTCCAAAAATGATGGATGGATTAAAAGCCAGAAGTCTGTATGACCATCAGCATCAAGTGACTCTGTGAGAACCCTAACTACAAAGAGGACTATTTCATTTATGTTAGGTAGAATGCCCAAAGGGGACTGGGCGGTCTCGTGGCCTGGAACCCCTACAGATTTTATTTTTTTCTCCAGCTTTCTGGAGTTTTTTTTTGTTTTTTCTGTCCACCCTGGCCATCGGACCTTACTCCTTTTCTATGTTAACTAATGTTGTCTTATTTTAATTTCTTATTTTGTCTTTTATTTTTCTTTTCTTCATTATGTAAAGCACTTTGAGCTACTTTTTGTATGAAAATGTGCTATATAAATAAATGTTGTTGTTGTTGTTGTTGTTGTAGCTGCAAACATTTCTGTTTTTTAAGCTAATTGCTGGCACTGCTGCATAAATACAGCACTTTAGAGGGAACATGGAACCAGAAGATGGAATGAAATAGTCAGAATTCAATCAAGGGTTTTAAGAGGCCAGATTATATCAAATCCCTCCCACAAAAATAAATCCAAAACCAAGAAGGCACCAAAGTTAATCAATGAAATTACCAGAATAAATAAAAAACACACCAGGTTTTCAAATGAGACACTTTATAGGAAAAGACATGCTTTGCAATCAGAACTCAACCTCTTGACAACAAAAGAAACGGAACAAACTCATTTTTAAATTGTGAGATCATTACTATGAACATAGAGAGAAGGCTAATAAGATCTTAGCTCAACAAATCTGCAAACAGGAATGCAATACCAGTAATTACCAACACAGATGGGGATAAAATAATTGACCATAAAAATATAATGCACACATTTAGAGACTATTATAAGTCCTTATATTCTAATTCTGCCTAAGTTTCCTTACCTCCCCCCTACTTCTATACCAGAAGAAATATTGATCAGTCTCAAGGACTCAGACAGCATTTCTATAATATACAAAACATTTTAAAGTCCCTCCCTTTCAAAGATCACAGAGTAGAGTGGGAAAAGGATCACTTACTGAACATTTCACAAAAGAAGTGGAAGGCAGCAATGCACAGAATTTACTCTTGCTCCATATGTGCAGAGCATACCATTATTCAACTTAAAGCCTTTTATCCAGCACATCTATCTCGTTTAAAATTGTCCAAAATGTTTCCAGGGCAAGATCCAACCTTCAAACATTGCAATCGAGCTCTAGTCTCATTGGGTCATATGTTTTAGGCGAACACCAGATTAACATCATTTTGGGCCAAAATTTTTAAATGCCTATCAGACAGCCTTGGCATCACAATCACTAATCCTTTAACAGCTGTGTTTGGTGTACTACCAGATGGGCTTAAAGTCGAGAATGACAAACAAACTGCAATTTCATTACTAGCAAATAGACTTATCTTGCTCAAATGAAAGGATCCTAGCCCCACCTTCTTTTAAGTCAGTGGGTAACTGATGTTATATACTATTTGAAATTGGAGAAAATCAAATTCTCACTTAGTGGATCTGTTCAAAACTTTTTTAAAACCTGGCGTGATCTAATCAATAACATTTTAGAATAAGCTTTTATATTGGGGAAGATGATTCTCCTCACTCTTTTCTATTGTTGAAGTTTTACTCTGGCAGCTGGCCTTCCTCTCTTTGTCTTGGGTAGTGTCTGAATTGAATTTAGTTTGACTTGTTTGTATGGAATGTTACAAAAAAAAAAGAATTCAAGCAAGGGTTGTAACCAGGAAGACAATTAAATAAACAAAGCTCAATATGTGTAGCCAGAATCACAGTCAAGGAACAGACTGGTAAATTGTAAGCCAAAAAGGTACATGTAACAGAGCTAAGAAACACAAAATATAATCGGCAGTCACAGAAGTTGTCATGACCACTAAATTCAAAACTAAAAACAAACAATAGCCCTAAGGTTTTTTTTCCTTTCTTATATCCAATCTTGTGGTCAGATTAATAAAACGTTTGTATGCACAAAAAGAGGCCCTAAATGTGTGTAAACAACTTTGCATGCAAAAGTCAGGATTTATTAAAAAAAAAAAAAAAAACTTGCCAACAGAACTTGCATATATTTACTGCAACTCTGACTCATCCATATGGGAAATGACGACACATTTGATTAAGTAGGGAAATGCAGGGAAACCAGTTAAATGACCACTAACATATATAATATTTCCTATCACCAAGCCACTATTATAATTTGCTCTGATGTGAAGAACATAATAAACCTTAAAAGTGATAAATGTGATGTACAGACTATATTTTGCATATTTGTAATAAGACCTTTTTGATTTTTCATCAGTTTATAAAGGCTACCTTGCTGTCAGTTCTCAGGAAATTGCTGACATGTAAGGAATATATGCTGGAAGCCATTAACTGACCAAAGAAGTATTACATTCAGTTTTTATGTGGTGTGGGTGCACACACATAAAACATAATATGTTTTTGCCAACATAAAAAGGCATTTTGCAGCAGTCTCTAGTTTTCTTAATGTCATCGGAGGACTTTACTGAACTCATATGGCAATAAGGGCCCTAGTGAGAATGAAGCTCCTTTTGTTAATTGTAAACATTTACATTCCTTTAACACACAGATCATCAGTGATGACAAGATGTGACTGACAAACAGTGTGGCACCGTGGCCTGAGTAAACCCATGATTAACTTTTTTGAGGTAATTTTTATTTTGATGGTATTGTAAGCAGTAGCTTTTTGCTAAGGTAACTGGCTGAATCCTCAGTTTATCAAATGGCCTATAGTATTCACTGTAACAGTAATAACATCATTACATGTGCAGAGATGATAGTGGCTACACACTGAGACACTGGCACTTTACACGTTTTCCTGATCCCCAGGGAAGAGGTGCTATACAATTTGTGCATGCACTTGCACGCCCTGTTTTATGGAGTGCAGCATGGGACTTGATCTGTTAGGAAGGAGGATCCTCTACCTGCCAATTACGTTCTGCAGCATTGGGACTGAATATGTATGAGGTTGATTTGTATAGTCCATACATGGTTGTTTTAGGGTGGCAACCATGCAGAGTTCGAGGTATATTCACTATTAATGAATAATATTAATTTCCAAGATAACTGTGAATACAACAGACAATTAAAGGAAGACAAAAGGAAAGATGAAAAGTGATTAATAAACAATACACTACTAAATAAAAAATTATTAGATTTAATATGACAGAAAATTAATTTATATGTTTATTATCATAAATAACAAGATTCGTACTAAAAAACAAACGAATAAGCAAAAACAACAAACTAAAGCCAGAGTGCAAGCCCAGAAAAAAAACATAACAGACATGAAAATGCTGAATCTGCCTTTTCCAAAATCATGTGACATCTGTCTGTGTGCCTTGTCACAGATGGTTGATCTCTATTAATATCACTGTGTTTATTTTCTTTGTCCACATTTTCATTGTCAATGGCTACAATTTAAGATGCAGAGTGTATACAGTAATCCCTCGCTATATCGCGCTTCAACTTTCGCGGCTTCACTCCATCGTGGATTTTATATGTAAGCATATTTAAATATATATCGCGGATTTTTTTGCTGGTTCGCGGATTTCTGCGGACAATGAGTCTTTTAATTTCTGGTACACGCTTCCTCAGTTGGTTTGCCCAGTTGATTTCATACAAGGGACGCTATTAGCAGATGGCTGAGAAGCTACCCAACCACAGTGCGTATTGTGTATTAAATAAAACTCCTCAAATATATTGTGAGCACGGGGGCTGTTCGCACCCCTAGAGGACACGGCCGCTCCTCAAAAAACGCTGAAAGATTACCTTCACACTGCTCCCTTCTTTGCTGGGCTTACATGTGGCTGCTTTGCAAGCGATATGCTTCCCGCATTAACACTAGAATTACCAGAGCCTACGAAAAAACTCGTAGATCCGGCCCACCTTAAATCGCTTCTTAAATCCGTTCACACCTCTCCGCCAGCATCTTTTGTCCTCTAAATGTGCTGATAAAAGACAAGCTGCCAGCAGCCGGCTATTCCATCCCCCCACCGACTTAGAACGTACACAAACTTTTCACAGCTCATGCCTTGATTGATTATCTGGGAGTGAAGTGGAGTTTTGGAGTGGAAATAATAGACGGTTATTTGGAACACACGCATTTCATGTGTGTTCCGTTTCCACAGTAATCTGTGTAAACACATTGTTAAAACAGAAACTTTTTCATATTTTAGTAATAAATGTTACAAAATGTAGTAGGCATAAACTATAGAATGTGTAAAGCCTGAGTTCCAAAGATCAAATAAACACTTTCACAAAAGCTTCAAGAATAATATACAAGTGTCTGTGGTGTAGCGCACTAAGATTTACTTCTTAGAGCGCAGCAACTTTGCCGTGCCTCACAGACCTCAGTTCGATTCCCCGCTGGGGATAAAGTGTTACATTTTTTTTTTTCTTTTTAACCTCAAACGGACATAAAATTTGTAAATTGGTATGCACTGTCAGTTAATGAGATCGTTATATTTTCATGTGGGATGCTCCTTTTAAAATATTTTTTTAACAATTGAGACTGCAATTAACAAGAACAACTGTCCTTATAACTTATTTTTAAGATCCATAACACATAGACAGACAGAGCACTGCGTAATAGAGAGACAGACAGGCAGAGATATATAAATAAACAGGGAAGGCACATGTACTGAAAGAAAAAAAAAAAGATCAACATGTGCGTTGTTCCTGCTGCATTGAATAAGCTCAGGCGCTCTAACATCACCCCTCCCCCCAATCTGACTCTCTAAGTAACAGCACAAGTACAGACGCAAACCAAGTGTAATCAAGAGTCCCGGTTCGATCCCCACTCACTCCTATATTTACCGTTTTCAGTAGTAAGATGCTCTTTTTGTTAATATTATACAGTACACACATGCACTTGGTTTGCGTCTGTACTTGTGCTGTTACTTAGAGAGTCAGAGCGGGGTGAGGTCTGTGAGGCACGGCAAAGTTGCTGCGCTCTAAGAAGCAAATCTTAGCGCGCTACACCACGGAAACTGTTGTATCATTCTTGAAGTTTTTGTGAAAGTGTTTATTTGATCTTTGGAACTCAGGCTTTACACATTCTATAGCTTATGCCTACTACATTTTGTAACATTTATTACTAAAATATGAAAAAGTTTCTGTTTTAACAATGTGTTTACACAGATTACTGTGGAAACGGAACAAACATGAAATGCATGTGTTCCAAATAACCTTCTATTATTTCCACTCTAAAACTCCACTTCACTCCCAGATAATCAATCAAGGCATGAGCTGGGAAAAGTTTGCGCACATTCTAAGTCGATGGTGGGATGGAATAGTCGGCTGCTGGCAGCTTGTCTTTTATCAGCACATTTAGAGGACAAAGGATGCTGGCGGAGAAGCGATTTAAGGTGGGCCGGATCTACGAGTTTTTTCGTAGGCTCTGGTAATTCTAGTGTTAAAAGATCAAACAGCACGTATTGATTTTTGATTGTTTGCTTTCCTCTCTCTCTCTCTCTCTCTCTCTTGCTCGCTCTGACATTCTCTGCTCCTGACAGGAGGGGGTGTGAGCAGAGGGGCTGTTCGCACACTGGCCTAGAGGATACGGACGCTCCTCTAAAAAATGCTGAAAAATGCTTGCTCCCTTCCTTGCAGCTACTTTGTCCGGCGGTGCTTCGCATACTTAAAAGCCAAACAGCCCTATTGATTTTTGACTGTTTGCTTTTCTCTCTCTCTCTCTCTCTCTGACGCGCACTCCTTTGAAGAGGAAGATATGTTTGCATTCTTTTAATTTTGAGACGGAACTGTCATCTCTGTCTTGTCATGGAGCACAGTTTAAACTTTTGAAAAAGAGACAAATGTTTGTTTGCAGTGTTTGAATAACGTTCCTGTCTCTCTACAACCTCCTGTGTTTCTGTGCAAATCTGTGACCCAAGCATGACAATATAAAAATAACCATATAAACATATGGTTTCTACTTCGCTGATTTTCACCTTTTGCGGGGGGGGGGTCTGGAACGCAACCCCCGCGATGGAGGAGGGATTACTGTATAAGTTGTTTGTATGTAGGTTTACCTTTACCTACATGCTTGCTTATTTTTTGCCATTTTTGTGTGTTTTTCAGTCATTTTTGTGTGTAAAGAATATGTACCTCTGTGCCAATCATTGAGGCAGGGTTTGATATTGTGTTCTACCTGGTCATCATCACTTGTGGTGCCCCCAAGCAAATAGAAAGTGTGTCAGCTGTGAGCCAGAATGATGTTAGACATGCATTTGATATATTATGTATATCCCTTTAAATGTTCTAACCTAACATTAAGGGACAGAGCTACAGAAAGTGGGTATATACTAGTAAACAAGGGCAACATAAACTCACAGTAACATTTTTCAGTATTAAAATGGATTATTACATTTATTTTCCATATTGTGTGTTTGCATTGCTTTTACGGTAACAATTACCATTTCTAACTGACCACCTCTAATTTGCTTTATACTTGCTAAAAATGTCATTGCACCCAAGTCTGCAAAATGTATGCTCATTAGTTTCTGAGATATGGAAGCTTTAAAATGGGAACATGACCATAAGCCAACTTCATACTTTGTGCATTTACTAATTAGTGCATGATCGTTCCAAGGGCATAATTCCTTTCAAGGCACACTTTGTCAAACATTGCCAATAAACATTTGACATATAGACATGAAATTTTTTTTTTCATTTTTAATGTCTCATCAATCAAAAAAATATATATATATTCAGATGGGGATCTAATAGCTAAAGAACTATAACATGAATAATACTTATCCAAATTTGAAAGATCTTACGTGGCTTAATGCAAAAACATAGAGGGCTAAAGTTGCTCTACTGCACTGCATTTCAAAAGTTATTGTCATTTTTTTAGTAACACTTGTTTTTTCAGTATAATTAGGGCCACGCCCCCTTTTAATTGCATTCTGACTAAAAAACTAATGAAGAAAAAAGCCTAAAATTTGACACACTAGTTTATGGGTACAGTGATATTATTTCTATAATGTACGAAGCAAATCTCCTGGCTAGTGGGAAGCCTCTGTAGATTTTACATGGATTGACCCAAAACTGATTTATTTTTTTTGCATATAGTTTACATAATTTTTAATTATATAGTAACATTTATAACTGACATAAATAGATATCTGAATTTATACTGAATCAGACCATATAAAAAACATGACGATAGAGTGAAACACCATTACTATACAGTCAAAATTACCAAAGTATCCTCAGGTGCATTTTTGTGGCTTTGATCAAAAAGAGTAAATTATTCATAAAGATTAATCACTGCTTGACTCTCAATATAGCTAAAAGGTACATGTTAATTGTCTTATGCAAATTTAGGACTCTATTTTTACCCTTTTTTCATTTGTGCACTTACACTTCCTGAGTCATTAAAATAATAAGGGCTAACATTTTTTTATGTTCTTGATTGAAAAACTTACATGAACACTTCATCTAACAGACAAACATTACAATTGGCTTTTAAAACATGGCTCTTCTCAGATCATTTTGGGACTTCTGCCTACCCTCACCCCTAATATATACAACTGCATTAACTCTCTCAACAGTCAACCAGGTGTCATTCTGTTAGATTTCTAGTTTTCAACTAGCTTTATGATTAACTGCAGTACTAAACTTATGTTTGATACATTTTCTGCTTATCACTTTGGTGTATTCTATGTGAGTTTATTTTTGTGCTAGTCTCCTTGCACAAATGTACCTCGTCAATAATAATTTTGAATTACCCAGTAATAACTGTACACAGTACAATCAATTGTTCAATTTGTGAAACATGTAAAGACTCAGTTCACCTCAGTTTATATAAGAGAAGAACAGTTACTGCCTCCAGCGAAACGTTGGAAGGATGGGCTCCTGACTCCTCAATCCTGAATTAGATTATTATGGTTGGATAATGGATGGATGCACTGGCAATGACCCTCTTCTTGCCTCTGATAGCTTAAATTGAGAAGCCAGTGCTTTTCTCTGTGTAAACTTTCTGTAGTACTTCTATGATCAGCAGGCAGAATGAGGCACACGGCACGAAGTATGCACTTCTCTGCTTATTCTTTACTTTGAGAATCAGAATTTCACCTCCACATGAAATATGAATTAGCCTTCAAGCATTTCTAACAGTAGGAGATTACATACTGGTTGACTTCTTCAATTGAAAGAGAGGTTCCCTGCACCCCAATACACTAGAAAACAAAAGGGATACTCTTTCTTATTATACAGAAAATAAACAATTTAATTGATCATAACAGCAGATATCCAAACAAAAATACAAATGGGCTGTTTTTCGGAAAGTAAACAAGATTACAACATACTGACCTGAAAATTCTAAAATTAAACAGTAATGCTGAACAAGACTGTTTAGAAGATTTTTAACCCTTTAACCGCCAACTCCCTAAATATTCCCCACGCCAGGCGAAATCTGAACAATTTTCGTTTTTTTACTTTTTTACATTTTTTTTACATTTTTTACATTTATTCAAGCAGTATTGACCACTAAATGTTGTGCAAGTTCTAGAAATGGGCAAACACATAATAAAGCACAAAATGTACCTTTTCTCAGGCTTCTGGATTTATTGTCAACTACAAAAACGGAACAGTCAAAAGTAATTCAAAAGTCAAAAGTAGTTCAGTCAGTCATAGTTTCATTCCCAGTATTTGAGTTTGCTGTGCCACAGGCCAAAGCAGGGAACTGCACAAAGTCCTGGATTGCTGGGACACTTTGAGCAGAAGGTCTTGACGTCTCTACGCTGACCCTTCTTTGAACAGACATAACAGCGTTTTTCTGAAAGTCCAAAGTCCTTACATTCATCTGGCAACACTGCTGAAATACTACTCATAGGATCCTCTTTGCCAGTGTATACACGAAATCTATAAATGTAACCTGAATTCTCAGCTAAGCAAAACATCTTGATACCAAACCGTGCCCTTTTCAATGGTAGATACTGTCGAAACTGTAAGCGCCCCTTCCACGACAATAAACTTTCATCAACTGCAACTGACGGTCCTGACATGTAGGGCAACTGAAATGCTTCAAATAAATGATCAATCAAAGGACGTAGCTTGAACAAGTGGTCGCGGTTTGGATCTTTCTTATCTGGCTCATTTCTGTTGTCATTCAAATGAAAGAATTTCAGCAGCAAAGAGAATCGGTTACGTGTCATGACAGCTGCAAAAATAGGTGTTGCATACATAGGATCTGTAGACCAGTACATCTCAATATCTGGTTTTCTGATTATTCCCATCAACATCAAAATCCCAATGAATTTTTTCATTTCGTTTTCATCAGTGTCAAACCAAGCACGAACACGGGAATGTGGAGGTAAATTGGGATTTTTCTCAATAAACTGTGCTGCATACAGATTTGTCTGATGAACAAAATGTCTGATCAAATCAGGTGACACAAACAGCTCATAAAACTGCTCAGCAGTGTAATTGTTTACATCAACAATAAAGCCACACGTTCCCTCAAATGAATGCAGAAAAGGTAGTTCACCACGGGCAGCAGCCCAGCTGAGATGCTGGGGATACACCCACTCAGCGCCGTCATCCGATGCGTCTTCATTCACAGTATCATGCAGCGCACGTTGCTGCTCATCACTGTCGCTAAAATCTTCTTCAGAACTGCTACAATCATGATCACAACTGTCCAAAATCGCCTGCAAAGCCTCACTTGAAGTCAGTTTACGTTTCGCCATATTCACAGCTGTTACATGCGAATCACGTCACATGACCAGCCAAAACAACCACAGACTTGTCGAAATACAACGTAGTAATAATACCCACGCCAAACCGTCAGTTATACTACTTGCCAGGCATTCATATAACCACAGGCAAATGTGCCGGATAATTCCGGCAGTATGGCGTTAGCAATAAAACAACGGTGCCAGATATATCCGGCAGAGGGCGGTTAAGGGGT
The DNA here is from genome assembly GCF_900747795.2 of Erpetoichthys calabaricus. Lineage (NCBI taxonomy): Eukaryota > Metazoa > Chordata > Cladistia > Polypteriformes > Polypteridae > Erpetoichthys > Erpetoichthys calabaricus. The sequence continues at coordinate 122,442,838 of NC_041406.2, read as the reverse complement.
TAAAATCTTTAATTAATTTTGGATTATTCAAAGTACAGTGATCCCTCGCTATATCGCGCTTCGCCTTTCGCGGCTTCACTCCATCGCGGATTTTATATGTAAGCATATTTAAATATATATCGCGGATTTTTAGCTGCTTCGCGGGTTTCTGCGGACAATGGGTCTTTTAATTTCTGGTACATGCTTCCTCAGTTGGTTTGCCCAGTTGATTTCATACAAGGGACGCTATTGGCAGATGGCTGAGAAGCTACCCAACTTACTTTCTCTCTCTCTCTCTCTTGCGCTGACGTAGGGGTGTGTGAGCAGGGGGGCTGTTCGCACACTTAGACGATAGGGACGTTTCTACCTTCTGTGTGCAGCTGCTTCCTGAAGGACATGCTGCACGGTGCTTCGCATACTTAAAAGCTCAAAGGGCACGTATTGATTTTTGACTTTGTTTTACTCTGGCTCTCTCTCTCTATTTCTCTGCTCCTGACGGAGGGGGTGTGAGCTGCCGCCTTCAACAGCTTTGTGCCGTGGTGCTTCGCATACTTAAAAGCAAACAGCCCTATTGATTTGTTTGCTTTACTCTCTGTCTTTCTGACAGACTCTGCTCCTGACGGGCACTCCTTTGAAGAGGAAAATATGTTTGCATTCTTTTAATTGTGAGACGGAACTGTCATCTCTGTCTTGTCATGGAGCACAGTTTAAACTTTTGAAAAAGAGACAAATGTTTGTTTGCAGTGTTTGAATAACGTTCCTGTCTCTCTACAACCTCCTGTGTTTCTGCGCAAATCTGTGACCCAAGCATGACAATATAAAAATAACCATATAAACATATGGTTTCTACTTCGCGGATTTTCTTATATCGCGGGTGGCTCTGGAACGCAACCCCCGCGATGGAGGAGGGATTACTGTATATGTACCACTCATGCTTCTGTATCTATATCTGTATAGCTTCCCTTTATTATAATTACATTTTTTCAAATTCATTTTAATGTAATACATTGAAAAAACCACATAAATATGCATAGTCAAATTCACCTTCATGTAAAGCACTGGCTCTTTAAGCGGATTTATACAACATGAGTGGACAAAAACAACATTTTTTTCACTTCTATACTTAAAGGTACTACTTACAACAGGAATGCAGGCTAGGATAATCAGAATTTGAAGGGATGGTTCTGCGAAGCAAGCTTTTAGTGTACTACAATAAGGTCCTGGAGTAGATTCACTTTTTCAGAAGTGAGATAGAATTTAACACCACAAACATTTTTAACAATTCATGTTGTGTTTGAGCTAAAATAAAGCAATCATGTCTTCTCTTTAAAGATCGGGGAATATTAAATAGAACATGAGATGCATTTGACAGAATAAATGTTTTGTCAATGTAATAATTTTTTGCCTGTTAATATGTTATGTGCAAGTGTTTGTTCACAAATTTGTTTATTTTTTAAGGCATGCTTATTCCAGTTATGAGTCGTTATAGCTGGAGTCTGTTCAAGCAAAAATCTGAAGCAAAGGTAGAACCCACACTTCGCATGATACCAATCCATTAAATTACATACACTCCCTTACTACTTTAATTCACTCATATGGGACCAATCAAGCTAACCCATTGTGACTTTAAACACAGTATGAAACACATTATAAACAACCAAGGACTGGTTTCCACCTTGCTGATCAGTAGGGGGAATACACATTTGTGAAATGGACAGATAGATCTGGGTGGCACGGTGGCACAGTGGTAGCGCTGCTGCCTCGCAGTTAGGAGACCCGGGTTCGCTTCCCGGGTCCTCCCTGCGTGGAGTTTGCATGTTCTCCCCGTGTCTGCGTGGGTTTCCTCCCACAGTCCAAAGACATGCAGGTTAGGTGGATTGGCGATTCTAAATTGGCCCTAGTGTGTGCTTGGTGTGTGGGTGTGTTTGTATGTGTCCTGCGGTGGTTTGGCACCCTGCCTAGGATTGGTTCCTGCCTTGTGCCCTGTGTTGGCTGGGATTGGCTCCTGCAGACCCCTGTGACCCTGTGTTCGGATTCAGCAGGTTGGAAAATGGATGGATGGACAGATAGATCAGTAATAATAATATGAATGCAGGTTAATGGATGACCATTTAAATTTAAGGAATTAATACAATCCAGAGTACAGCTCTATTGTACGTGTAACACAGATACACCCTAGGGTTGCCCTGCCAATCTCCTGCACCATAATTTCATTAGTAGGACTAGTTTATTTTCCATAGCTTATATCACCTATACCAATGTTTAAACCAAATTATAAATGCAAGTGGCAAATTGGTGTGTATTTATATTAAAGTTGTCACGCACATGCGCTTGGGAGGCAGGTAAGGGCTTAACCGAGGGCGGAAAACAAGAGAAGGTTTTTTTGAAGTGCACTAACCTTTCCTCTCCTTCTTCTACAGATCCCCCAAAGTGAAACCAACATAGGGTACTTAATACTTCCCTTGCATAACCTCACCTACAACCAAGGTCACTTCCAGCCTCAATTATTGGACCCTACCACTTCCTCCCTGGCTATTATAAAAGCCAAACTCCTTTTGTGTTTAGTTGTCCCTGTTCTGGACACGGAACCAGACATTGCTCTGGAGCCAGTTATTGAAAGTTTTACGTATTTTGCTTTGTACAATTGTACAATATAGGGAACGGTTCCCCAAATCTTTGTCTGCCTTCTATGTGTAACCTTAAAAGTATTACATACTACAAAAAAAGGTCCAGACGGATAATGACATTGAAATGTGGGTACCAAAAATTACTTCTTACCAATACATAGGGTTCCAATATTGTTAGTGTGTTTAAGTATTAGGTTTTTCTTGGAAAATTAACATGTTTTAATTTCATATTTAAACATGTTAAATGACAGTATTTTTTTTTATTCAAAAGCACAGAGATATCTGACTTTTGCCACTCTCTCTTAATTATACACAGCAGGTGACATTAAAAGAATGTTTATAATGATAATAATATAGTCCATGTTGACTTAAATAAGAAGAATAAAGTTCACTGACAACAAAGCTATTATACTATGCACTCTCATCTGATAATTATGTAATGAACGAAATTTTGGGGGAAATTAATGAATGAATAAACTGATGAATGCAAACATATATATCCTGAGAGATGTACACATTAATGAAATTATTTAAATGAAAATGTCTTAATCGGCATATTTCTGCATATAATATGTGCTAGTTTTTGTAGATTATTATTGTTACCTAACCAGGAATGTGCTTGCCATAGCACACCAGCTTTGTTTTATTACAATATCTGAAAGAAAGTGTACCTGCTTATTAGAGTTGATAGTTTACTGGTACTTTTAACTTTGTATATACCCCAAACTCCCACTTGTCATAGGACAGAAACTAACCTCTCACATTAGCAGATTCTGAAGACAAATGCAAAAGAGCAAAGAGAAGAATAAGCTAAGACAGTAGTTTTGAAAACAAGATGAGTGACCAATGCAAAAGAAGCAGAATTCAAAACTTTTAATAACGTTAAAAACAACACAAGGGCACTAATCATAACTCATACTACTAGAAAAATGTATTAACATTTAAATACCGTATTTGTCCTGAATAAAAAGCTGCTTGGGAGGCAACAATTCGGCCTCTGCTCATGAGCTAAGCCAAATGACCTGAGTCACTGAAAACCGTCGACATATCCTTCAATAGTCTAAGCTTCCGTTTTTTCACTTCTATAGATTTCTGCTTTGTAAACTTTTTCAATCACAACATGCTTAGCTAGGGAAATTACAGAACTGATCTAACAGCTTTTGTTACAGGGTAATTAATATAGGGTCAGTAAGGACCACATAAAACACAAATGTTGTAATTCAAAAAAATATAAAAAGGAGTTGGTCTCGACTGTCATAGGAGATGGACGTCTGAAGCAGAGCTCCGCTTGCAGCGGCTTTAATTTCCCACGTATTTCACATTGTTTAGAGGTATCCTGTATTTAACCCGACCAAGGAACTTCCACTACAATATACAAGCATGAGTAACAAGAAGAAAAGTCAGAAAGAACCAGAAAAGAAACTTAAAGCTGCTTCAAAGTCTGGACAGACATCCGGCCCGAGTGCAAGGTATGGCCTCTCGGAAACTGACTTGGAAAAGGCAGACGAAGGCGCAGATCTCCTGGGACCCCGCTCCATTGTTTCGTCTCCAGTTGAGAGTGAAAACGGGAGCGAAGGTGCAAGTGATACAGGTGATACATGTCGCGCTGGATCGCCGATTTCTGAGGTTCATTCGAGACTAGAAAAGGCCCTGCGGGATGTGCTTTCATCTACTCATCGTGAGCCTGCAGCACCTGCCGTAACAGGAGCTGCACTTCCACTCGCAGAGAATGAAATCCGAAGCGAACTGTCCGAACTGAAAGAGATGATTGCTACACTGGCTACAGCCATAAATGAGCCTAAGAAGGAAAACAAGAATGATCTTATGAAGTCTAACATTGAGCTTAAGAAGGATAACAAAGACCGGGAAACGCGTCTATTTAAACGTTTTGACGTGAACTTTAAAGGCATGTTTGAGAAATTAGAGAAATTAGAAGAACACATCGAAGAAAATAGGTTCAAACTGAAAATGCTTACCGACCAGATTAAAGACGTTACAGATCAGCTGGATGACGTTAAGCAGGCATTCACAGCTCGAGTTGAAACAGCGGAACAATTGGCGTCTAACGCCGATGAAAAAGCCACAGCTGCGAATTCCGAATGCAAAAAACTCGGAGACAGACTTGCGGCCCTGGAAGATGGGCACAGAAGAAATAATATAAGAATTGAGGGTATACCTGAGAAACGAGAAAGCTCAAGCCCAATGAAATTTGCCGTAGAATTACTGTCTAAAATAAATGGAGATGATTTTAAACTCGACAGTGAGATAGCAGCTGCTTATCGCACATACAGTTCTAGTACCTCTAAACCCAGGTCTTTTATTGTCCGCTTCGAGCGACTACGATGTAAGCTTGATGTGATGGCACTTCTCAGACACAAGCAAGAAATTATATTTGAAAATAATCTTATTCATATTTTCCCCGACTTCTCACCATCAACAGCTGCAAAACGTGCAGCTAGTGCTGGGCGGTATACCGGTTCATACCGAAAACCGTTTTTTATTTTTTTTATGATATGGATTTTTCTTATACCGCAACACCGGTTTAAATTGCCTAAACGACGTTCGGAACGTGGCGCAGCGGGAAACTTTTCAAGTGGGGACATTTTTCACTGCTACACCGCTAAAAACAGATTTGTTGCACTAGGGCTCTTTTTCACTGCTACACCACCAAATAGTGGGCGGTAGCATAGGTATACCGCACGGTGAAAATGGACAGAGAGCTGAAAAAAATGAGTCGTCTGTCGCCTGGAGATGCTTTAGTTGTAAAAGGTCAGATGTGTAAATACTGTTTCTATAGTACTGGATAATACTGCAAGCCAAGTTGTACTTTTATTTGTTTTCAATACAGTGTAATGTACCTGGGTACTGTGTAATATTGTGACGACATGTTGACTTTATTCTCGTACTTTGTCATTAAAGTAGAACATAGTAAACTAAACTTCATCATAAAATGAATATTTAATTTACTAGATTTTCTCAAACCCCGTCATAAGTTATATAGCACATTAAATGCTTTGTGTTAAGTGTTCCCCGAGCTTCTTAAACTGACTTCCTCTGCACTAAGAGGAGGCACCAGCACCAGCAGCGATCGCCGCACAGAATCCATTCACATGATATTCATGCTCTCTGAACATTTAGAATGCCAAGATAAATACTTGATATAAATAAATACTTGATATAAATTCTAAATTTTCAGAGAGCAGGAATATCTGGGACAACTGGGTCGGGGAACACAACACAAAGCATTTAATGTGCTGCATTAACTTATGACGGGGTTTGAGAAAATCTAGTAAATTAAACAATGATTTTAGGATGAAGTTTAGTTTACGACATTCTACTTTAATTATAAAGTAAACTATGAGAATAGAGTGGAAATGTCGACTTTAATCTCGACATAAACAGCGAGAATAAAGTGGAAATGTTGACTTTATTCTCGACGTATAGTTTTTTTTTTTTCTTCCCTATGTCCGTATTTTTTTTTCTTCACCGTGGCCCTAATACGATTCCATAGGGCTATACCACAAATACAGTTATAAATGCAAGTTGCAGTTGTATTATTTATGTATATAGCTTAGCTTGAAGCAAGGTCCATATTAATGCAGTTTGCCTAAATGATAGTTCAGTTGGTAAAGATGTCATAATAATAATAATAATACATTTTATTTATATAGCGCCTTTCCCATGCTCAAGGCACTTACAGAATATAATAAAGAACTGCAGCGTATACAGTATATAGCATTGTACAAACCAGATAAATAAATAAAGAAGATTAAGACAATGAATTCTGTCATCACCAAGATTGCACTTGTTTTATTTTATTTTAATTTGGTGAATACTGTGTAATGCACCTGGGCTTTTGAAGCCTTGAAGTAATAGTGCAACTATCAGTAATAATAGTTATTTATTTTATTGTTATTATTTATTAGTTTAAATATTATGCAGTTTAATGATGGTAAAGTTGTTTAAAAAGTCACTTTAACGTGTCAGTGGACAGAGATTGTTAACATTAACAGAAAGTGTAGTTGTTTTACAAAAAATATTTATTTATTCCTTTTCTAAGACATGTTCAGTGCAATACAACTTTTGACAAGCACTTCTGGATATTTTCCTAAGTCTAAATACCTCTTTGGATGGTTGAAAATACATTGTCAAAATTATAATTTAAGTTTTTGCAAAATTTGTTAAATAAAAAGGTTCTATATTTTGACTGCATCTGTCATGCAGTGTGATTTCCTTCTCTTCATTAGTGCCACCCCCTTGAAAAGTATCACTTTATGGGGCAATGCAAACCTGTATTAATACTTGTGTGCACATTAAAATGTTTTTTTTGTACAATGTACAATGCTCTTGACAGTGGAATAGGTTAGTCTTAGCCAATAATTGCAGTGGAAAATGTGTTTAACATCTACTCATGCATGTGAAAAAAATACCATCAAATACCGTGAAACCGGGATAATTTAGAAAAATACCGTGATATAGAATTTTGGTCATACCGCCCACCCCTACGTGCAGCCTACTCTGACATTAAAAAGTTGCTACGGGAAGCCGATATCAAATACAGCCTCTTGTATCCCACCAAACTGAAAGTGGAAGTTCAAGATCAATGTTATATTTTTTCAAGCAAAGAAGAAGCCAAAAAGGAATTAAAGAAGCTGTTTCCGACACTCTTTTGAAAGTTAATAAGGAGCCGTATTCTATCAAGGCATGGGAAGGACCTGTCATCTGCTCTCTGGATCCATATTTAAAGACACTGGTATTATAATTATACATCCTTTTCTTTATCTGGACAAACATTATATGTTTATGTCTTAATCAGAGTTATAGATGTGAGTGTGGAAGTGTGGAAGTAATTAAAGTAGGATTTGTTTTTTTTATTACCTTAAAGTAGACTATTTAACATCATACACTTGGTTTTTTGCTATTTATACTATTTATACTATAACATTATACCTTTTTTTTTTATTACCTTAAAGTAGACTGTTTAACATCATACACTTGATTTATTGCTATTTATACTATTTATACTATTACATTATACTATTACAGTAGGAATTACCATGTTTATCCTAGATTACTTTTTAAAATCATTCCCAGGGTTCATTATTTTTTTATCTTAATATTTTAGTTTTTTAAAATTGCTGATTATTTTAAGCTTAGACTGTTAATGATTATATTTTCGGCAGATAGTATTAAGAATTCAGCTGCAATTGATATCTCTTTGTTTTAATTCTCTAAGGCCGCTGCGGGGTGGTGTTTGTTTTGTTTTGGACGTGCTCTGTCTCATCATATGTCAGAGGACCAGGACATCGTGAAGTGGGATCAAGCCTCATGTGGGGAGGCAAAATGGGGGGTGGGGGGATAAAGGGGGGAGAGAAGGAGAGCAGGCTATATCTAATCTATTCTTCTAATCCCTATAACTATAAATATCAAAGCAACAATAGGCTAAAATGCAATAACTCATGGGGAAATTTTAAACTAAGATTGAAACTGCCTCATTACCAGTTAAGACTATAAAATGACATTAAAAACTCAGAATCAATGTCTCCATGATGGGACAGTTAACTTTGTGAGCTGGAATGTTAAAGGCCTGAATCACGAATTAAAGAGAAAGAAAGTATGCTCTCACCTAACAGGCTTAAACGCTAAAATAGTATTTTTACAGGAGACCCACTTACTAAGTAAGGATCAGTTCAGACTACAAAAAGACTGGACTGGCCAAATGTTCCATTCTAGCTTTATAAAGAAAACTAGAGGGGTGGGAATTCTCATACACAGAACAGTTCCATTTGTAGCATCAGATGTAGTATCGGACCCCGAAGGGAGATATGTGATGGTCATGGGCAACTTATATAACAGTAAAATGATTTTGATAAATGTATATGCACCCAATGATGATAAGTAATTCATGCAAAATCAATTTGCATCCATTCCCAATGTGAACACTCATAAAATTATAATGGCTGGGGACTTTAATTGTGTTTTAAATCCACTCTTAGATAGGACTCCTGTGTCAGGGAGGATGATATCTAATACTGCAAAGACAATTACACAGTTTTTAAATGATCACAACTTATCAGACCCCTGGAGGTTTCTTAACCCAAACTCAAGAACATATTCGTTCTACTCACCAGTGCATGATAGCTACTCAAGAATTGATTATTTTTTTATAGATAATAATTTCTTGTCTACAATTAAATCATGCAAATACGACACAATTGTTATCTCCGACCATGCACCTCTAGTCTTGGAGCTAAAATCAATAAGCCCCTCACACTCACCTCACAGATGGCGCATTAACCCTCTTCTACTGGCAGATGAGAACTGCACAGAATTTATATCCAAACAAATCAGCTTCTTCCTAGAGACAAACACGCCCTCAGAGGTCTCCGCAGGAACACTCTGGGAAACTCTAAAGGCCTTCTGAGGAGGACAGATTTTTTCATTTGTTTCCCACAGAAATAAATTAGAAACCAAGAAAATATCAGAGCTAAGAAGCGAAATTACTAGAATAGATGAAGAACAAGCCAGGCGTCCAAGCGAAGCTCTCCACAGGAAAAGGCAGGCCCTGCATACAGAACTTAACATCTTAACAACTAAAGAAACTGAACAACTTATTTATAAGTCTAGACATCATTACTATGAACACGGAGAAAAAGCTAATAAGCTTTTAGCTCAACAAATTCACAAACAAGAAGTTCGCAATGCAATACCAGTAATTACCAACACGAATGGAGAAGAAATTATAGACCATAAAAATATAATGCACACATTTAGAGATTATTATAAATCCTTATATTCTACTGAGCTCAAAGAAGCCAACACACAATCTAATGCATTTCTGGATACATACAGACACCACAAATAGATGCTTTAAGTGCTGAGGAACTGGATAAACCTAACAGAATTACTAGATGCTATAAAGTCACTACAAAGCAGGAAATCAGCAGGCCCTGATGGTTACCCCGTAGAATTTTATAAGAAATTCTCCACTCAGCTAGCTCCCCTCTTATTGGCAACATTTACAGAAGCTAGAGACAACCAAATACTACCTCAAACATTTCGACAAGCATTAATCACCGTCTTTCCTAAACAAAATAAGGACTTGTTACAATGTGCATCATACAGACCAATTTCACTCCTGAATAATGATGTTAAGATACTCTCAAAAATTCTAGCTAGAAGGATGGAGAAAGTGCTGCCCTCGGTAATATCACAGGATCAAACTGGATTTATTAAAGGCCGACATCTATCTTCCAATCTCCGACGCTTGTTTAATGTTATATATTCACCAGCAATATCAAACACCCCAGAGATATTACTATCATTAGACACAGAAAAAGCATTTGATATGATTAAATGGAACTACCTTTTCACTGCATTGGAGAAATTTGGGTTTGGCCCGAATATTTGTGCATGGATCAAACTACTGTATACCAATCCAGAAGCTTCAGTTTGTATTAATAACATTTGCTCAGACTACTTTAAGCTAGAACGTGGCACCAGACAAGGATGTCCCTTGTCACCACTGCTGTTTGCAATCGCCATTGAACCACTGGTGGTTCACTGCCGAAATTCTTATCAGATAAAGGGGATTGTCAGAGAAGGACTGGAACAGAAAATTTCTCTATATGCAGATGATATTGTTTTATATATATCAGACCCAGAAAACACTGTCCCTGCAGTTCTAACAGCACTAACAGAATTTCAAAAGATATCTGGTCTCAAAATTAATCTGAATAAAAGTATACTCTTTCCAGTGAATTCACAAGCATATAATATCAGATTAGACACCCTAACTTTTACCAGAGCAGATCAGTTTAAATACCTAGGGGTAAATATCACAAGTAAACATAAAGCTCTTTATCAACAAAATGTTGCCATCTGTATGGAAAAAATTAAGCAAGATCTGGATAGATGGTCAACCCTTCATCTCACTCTAGCCGGAAGAATTAATGTTGTTAAGATGAATATCCTTCCTAAACTTCTTTTTTTATTTCAAAACATTCCAATATATATCAATAAATCATTTTTTAAGCAATTAGATTCAACAATAACCTCATTCATTTGGAACTCAAAACATCCATGTATCCGAAGAGCAACCCTACAAAGACCTCAGGCAGAAGGTGGCATGGCTCTACCTAATTTTCAGTTTTATTACTGGGCAGCAAACATACAAGCCATAAAAACCTGGACACAAATAAATGAACATACACAGGCCTGGTCCACAATAGAAATAAAATCCTGTAGTACTTCTTTATACTCCCTGCTCTGCTCTCCAATAAATGCAAGTTATCGCAAATATACTAATAACCCAATTGTGCTTTACTCACTTAGAATATGGAACCAAATTACAAAGCATTTTAAGATGGAAAATCTTTTATCGGTGGCACCTCTGCAAGAAAACCACCTCTTTCAACCCTCGCAAACATATCCAGTTTTTAATACCTGGAAAAGTTTTGGGATTAAAATGCTCAGAGATCTTTATATAGACAACATATTCGCATCTTTTGAACAATTACGTTCAAAATTCAACCTCCCAGCTACACATTTCTTTCACTATCTTCAAATTAGAAATTTTGTTAAACAGAAATTACCCGATTTTCCCCACCTCGCACCCTCCACAATGCTGGAAAAAATACTGCTCATTGCCGAGGAATTAAACACCATTTCCGCATTATATAAAATCCTATTAGAGTCCCTACCTTTCAAAGATCCAAGAGGACATTGGGAAGAAGATATCTTAATCAATATATCAGAAAAAGGAGTGGAAGGTAGCAAAGCAGAGAATTCACTCGAGCTCCATATGCGCAAAGCATACAATTATTCAACTAAAAATTATGTATCGAGCTCATCTGTCTCGCTTAAAACTGTCGAAAATGTTTCCAGGGCAAGATCCAACCTTTGAACGCTGCAACCAAGCTCCTGCCTCACTGGGTCACATGTTCTGGGTCTGCACCAAATTAACATCATTTTGGACAAAAATTTTTAAGTGCCTTTCAGACAGCCTTGGGGTCACAATCCCTCCTAACCCACTAACAGCTGTGTTCGGTGTTCTTCCAGACGGACTTGAAGTGGAAAAGGACAAGCAAACGGTGATTGCATTCACTACACTTTTGGCACGCAGACTTATTCTGTTAAATCGGAAGAATCCTAACTCTCCTCTGATAAGTCAGTGGGAAACCGATGTTTTATATTATTTGAAATTGGAAAAAATCAAATTCTCAGTTAGAGGATCTGTAACATCCATACAAATTCACAGCCAACAAGGCATTTTGGGGAAGCTTTTTTTTTGCATAACAAATACAAATTTACTCAAGAGCCAGAGAAATATGTGCAGGCTTTTCCACGTGCAAAGGATTTCAGTTACATTTTGGGAGAAAACACTGCCAGTTTGAAAAGATGTTAGTGAGATTATGACAAACACAGTAGATTCGAGTGCATTTATTGACAAAAAGTCTTATCAAGCAATTATTGCAATTCGGAGGCAGTTCTACATGCCTTAGAAGCCAAGTCTCTGCTCTTTCAAAAGTTGACAGACTGGGCATTTCAAGTATCGGACTGAATAATGACCTGTACGTCACTTTGATAAGGAAATGCTGGGACAGTGTAGAAAGCTTAACTGCAAACTCTCACAGTGTAAGTGGTCTATCAAGCAATCACTGCGGCATACAGAGACAAATGTATAACAAATTGAAAGTGAAACTTTCACTGTGCTTTGACTGTATAAATACCTGAGCTTTCAAACAGTGATGATATCAGTTACAGAATGGAAACATTGCACCGTCTTGGAGCAGGCTGTGCAGCGGTGATTTTGGCAGAGGTGACGACAACGGGGAATGTAGAAATAATGGAATATAGCACTTTAATAACAAAATTGTGAACTTCAAGCACAGCAGTAAATTCAGGAATTACTTTATGCATCCTCTGTAAAGGTTTGCCTTATTCATTATGAAACACATGCAATTGTTCAGCAAGTATATTGCTAATGCTCAAATCACCACATTAGCAATTTGGAAAGGTTTCAATTGGGCAAAATTTAATCATCGTCACAAATTTCCTTGTGTTTTGTGTATTGAAAAATAAAGCCTGAGAAAGCATTCAGAAATTACCAAAAATGTGCTTCATTCAACATAGTTCTGTCTTACTTTTTTAAGAAATACCCACACTATTTACAACCCATGAATATTTCACCACATATAAATAGATTTTTAGAGGTGGAAGACAGGAATGGGTGGGACCTCAGGCAGAAATTAGGTCTGCAGATGGGTGTGATGTAGCAGCGGAAGTGGGTGAAGTCTTAGCTGGATTTCCTTCTGGTGGTCTGTGGAAGAGGGAGTAAAAGGCTTCATTTGATTTTCACTGTGTGAAAGGGCATCAACATTTCAACAACTTCTCATCAATGAGTATCTCTGCTCTTACTTATAATTCATGATGCATTTCTGCACAAACTGCTCAAATAGCAGCAATGTTGTCAGTACATGAAGTACACAGCCCACATCAGTTTTACGTGGGGAAAGAACACAGAGATAGCACATTGTGGACAAGGTGATCTGAAAGTGAATGCAGTTCACTTGAACATTTTTCACAGAAATAACAAACGATGTATGCAAATACAAGAAAAACTGTTGGTCTTTCTTTGCACATGTATGCATCTGCATTCAAATACATGCATGTAATTCAAAATATGTAATTGTGTGTGTATGAAAATCAAAATGTGTGCCAGTATTTGAATACAGCTGTACTTAAATCATCCTACAAGTCAGGTAATTTACAATTAAATAAAGCTGCATTGACAAGGAAAACCCGCCAGTTATTGTCACATTTGCATTCTTTGTCGGCCTGCAATGTCTAAAAACTTTGCAAGTGAGCAACTGTCCATCATGGCTCTCTTCACTCATGGCTCAAACCCTACATCCATTATGTGCCACTTTGTATTTTCTCCCTTCAGACGTAAAATTTACAATGGCTGTTTACTTCATATTCAATTTTGCGTATAAAAAAATTGTGATGCCATTTCAATTGACTTTATAGTCATTTTACACCTAACTGAAATAACTGGAGCACCAAAAGTTTTTAGATTTGTTTTTTTCTTCATCATGTATAGTGAAACAATGTGTGTGATTGTTAGTGTGACATTTCTTCATCGATCATTTATAGTTGTCTGATGAAGACACACAACATTTCACATCTGGAAAACAATGATCATTAATTTGATAACAGCGGCAGGAGAGGATCTGCCAAGGTTAAAAGAACAAGAAAAAGTAGTCAAGTGCGAGCCGGAAGAGTGAGACTGAATTTTAGATTTGGGTACCGACTTTACTTGTTGTGGAAATTGAGGTATTTTGTTTTAAATAAAAAAATAAAAAGAAAAATATTAATAATTATGTTTTTGGAATAAGAGTTTTAGAGGACTGGAGCATGACATCCACACTGATGAAATAATTTAAGATTTAAAAACACAAGGTAAATTGGTGTCAGCCATGGCATTTATAGTGCTAAACAGCCAATTTGTAGACCAACCAAGAGAGTTTACCATGTAAATGTATTAAATCTGTGAGAGGAAAGGAAGGAAGATCCCAATTCCAACTTGTCTACCTCCAATTTTACCCAAGCTATAACAATGAATTTTATTAGTGATTTGACCCCCCAAGCACAGAAAGGAGAGCTAAACAGCCATATTGTCAATGAATGTAGTGGTTGACGTGAAGTCCAGACGGACTTCTCTCATCGTCCATGAGATTATTCTCTTAGTAAAATCTACTGAAGAGAAAACTATGTTCAATATCCCTAGTGGACACCGGCAATACTGTATCCTCCCTTTTAGGGTGCACAGGGCCCTGGCCACCTTCCAGTTCTGGTGGATAAAATTCTTTGGCCCCATAATGACTACATTGTTGCCTACTTAGATTATATGAACATCTATTCTATCAGTTCCAGTACCTGTAGAATGTTTTGGCTGTCTTCTCTGTGCTGAGTTCTGCTGATCTCCACATCAATACCAAAAAGTGTTATTGTGATACATCATTAGTGGAAGACTAGCAAAACTACAATGTTCCTAAGTTACTTAACTGACCCCAATCATAAACCAATATTCAAATAAAAGCTTTCCTAGGATTAGGGGGTTATAGCCAGTAGTTTGTACCCTGTTTTCACGGAAGAACTGCACCCTTGACTGACCTAACAAGAAAAAATGCTCTAATACATAGTATGGGATTCCATTCAAAGACCTCAAGAAGGCCCTGGCAAAGGCACCTGTTCTAGTAACACCTGATTTCACTATCCATTTTATTCTCAAAAGCAACACTCTGGACACCAGCCGAGCCAAACCTTTGATGGTGCCGACCACCCAATCATTTATCTGAGCTAGAAACTGCTAGATCGGGAGAGGCGGTATGCAGCTGTGGAACACGAGGTCTTGGCAATCAAGTAGACCATTCAACAACTGAGGGACTACCTCCTAGGGCAGGAATTCACCCTTGTCACAAACCATGCATTTCTTCCCGGAATGGCTTCACATAAGGCTCCAAATCTCTGTGTTACCTGATGGGTCTTGGACCTTCAAGCCTACAAATCCAGAGTCTAGCATTGCCAGGGTTCTTTGCATTTTAACACTGATATCCTCTGTCAATTCAGCGGTCTCTGTCTGTTTTGTCTGCCCAACTTAATGGGTCTGGCTGAGGTGGGGGACATGCCAAACAAAGTGTGTATAGGAGATACCTTCAGAGCTTATGCAAAGGATGTTGGCACTGTTGTTCATATCCTTTCCTCTCTTGACCACTGACGTCACTTAATCACTCCTGTTCTACCTAGGACATCTCAAACTCTAATAATACAGTCTTGTAAAATTATTGTATAAACAATTCACATGCAAGATTAAATGAAGCATTTAAGGTAAAAGTTATAGTATATAATATACTATAAATAAACCTCTGGAAGTTCTTAACAAGTGTGCCAAAACATCTTGTCAATCTGTATTGTGCATACGCAAATAAATGTTCAGATTCAATGGCTGCTGCAGAATGTCTTGAAAAAGGCACTGAAAATGTGATCTACAAACTTACTGAGAATGCACTGAAATTAAAAATCCCCAAACGAACACAACAACTGAAAATGAATGTTGCCAATGTGTGTTATGATTCAGAATGCTTCTGAATGTTATCTGTTGTGACCACCAGGGTGTGCCACAGAGCCCCAAACCACAGGTACAGCAATATAACATACGCTGATGTTTTATTCACAAAAAGCATCTTTCTAAAATCTTCTCTCCAAAAATCAGCCACAATAAGTCAAAAATACTAAACTATTCTTCCCCCTTTCTCCTCCAGTTGAGTATTGCCTTCCTTCCTCCAAGCTGTGACTGAACTGAAGTGAGGTAGTGGACTTCTTTTATGTCGGAAACAGGAATGGTTACAGTGCCACACCATGTCTTCCAGGAAACACGTTCGAGCCATAGAAAAAGTAGGGAGGTACTACCATCAACAGCATCCTCTAATGATATCCAACATGGATGCATTTCTGGACTCCAACTACCAAGCATCCCTGCGGGTGTCCCAACTGGGTTACCACCTGAGGATCACTGCTACCTGGCATATGGGGGATGGATCAACTCCATAATCTCAACTTCCGCTGGTCCATCCACTGTTTGACATACTAGTTTTTTACATAAGAACATAAAGAAGAATAAAAATACAATCCTAGTAATAGGAAATACAGATCAACTGGGCTAGGCATGCTGCCGGAGGTTATTACAGTATATGTATGAGTCATTTGATGCATGCAAGCATGCATGCATGACATGTAGCAAGTAGTGCAATCAACTATTACATAAACTGAAAACACAAAAAAGCTGCTAGTGCATTATCTGGTGTCCTGACAGATTTCTTTCCATAAAAGGAAAATATACAATAGACTACAAAATGTTTACTGAGGCTATGATTAAATTTATACTCATCCAATTTCCTAACAAACTGCAAATTACAAGTCACAAATACTACTTCTTCAATACAAACAAATACTGTAGTTTGGAGGCTCGACCTATTCTGGGTCAGTACTATAAAGTAGCCACTCGAAGTCGCTGTTCTTTGAGGACCTGCAGCTGAATAACACAGAGCTCCACTTCAGATGGATCTTACTTTTGATGGCAGCATGTTGTATTTTTGCCTTTCTTCAATCATCCATATTAACAGGAGTTACCAGCTAGTATCCCAACCTTTGACTTTCTCACCAATCTTGTTTATATTTAAACATATACAATATATAAACTAAATATTTGTTCATTACAGAAGTTCAAAAATATGCACTACTGATTTTTTTAGGAATTTTGCATGTCAATATAGATTTTATGTCACATCTGCAACAGTCCTAAAGAGGGAGCAAGGGTTATTTCTGTTTTCATCTTTTAACTTTAAACTGTATTTTAAAAAGGCAGGAAAATGAGATTCATTTATAACTAGTAATATTGTCATTCCATGGCTAATTTAAGACCTGTAATTTTGTTGTACATAATATAAGCTCTAGTTGTCAATAATTTAATTTAAAAGAGGAAGAGTTATCATTAAAGCAATGTTGGCTTCTTTGTAATCTAATAATTTTTGTAAAGACCTACTGTATCTTAGTGTACTGCCATCAAGGACAGACAGATTAGAACTAGAAGAATCAGGAAGACTGCAATGGGCTGGCGCCCTGCCCGGGTTTGTTTCCTGCCTTGCGCCCTGTGTTGGCTGGGATTGGCTCCAGCAGACCCCCATGACCTTGTAGTTAGGATATAGCGGGTTGGATAATGGATGGATGGATGAATCAGGAAGAGAGAGATCAAAAGAGCCAAGCGACTAAATCAAGATTAAGGCAAAAATCGAAGACTGCAAAAACAAGGTCTGAGCCAAAATAAACACAACAGCAAAATGCAGCAAATCATTTTGAAAAGGTAGTCACAAAGTTAGATACGTGAATGACCTAAATGGAAACTATTTATTCCACTGTGGAATGACATAATGACTGCAACCTCCTGGGGAGAGCATCCCTATTAAATGTGTAGCAACCAAAGTTCAAAATGTCAATAGAAAAACAACACTGTGCCACGGGAAATTCATGAAGCAACCTCAAAAATTTTAATTCTCTTAAAAATGACTTTCCATTAAAGAAATAAATAAGAAATAAATCATAAATAAATAAATAAGAAATAAAAAGAAATAAATCAAAGCAGAACACTACCCCCACCCCACCCTCCCAAGCCCCGAGCCAGCCAGCGAGTGAGCAAACGATTATACAGGAATATGAGTTATATATTTGGTTGCAGTACTCAACTTAACCGATCCACAAGGGATGCACAAATCAGTGTGTTTCTTCATGCCAGTACCAAACCCAGATAAATGGGAAGGGTTATGTCAGGAAGGGCATCCGGTGTAAAATTTTGCCAAATCAATATGCGGACAACAATACAAATTTCCATACCGGATCAATCGAGCCCCAGGATAACAACAACCGCCACCAGTACTGTTAGCCAACAGGGTGCTGGCAGAAATTGGGCTACTGCTGGCCGAAGAAGAAGAAAGAGAAGAAGAAGGGGGAGACGTGTCTGGAGGCAGGAGGAGAGGAGGAAGATAAAAGAGATTGGAACTGAGGATAGGAACTTTGAATGTTGGCAGTATGACTGATAAGGGGAGAGAGTTAGCAGATATGATGGAGAAAAGGAAGGTTGATATATTGTGTGTGTAAGAGACTAAATAGAAGGGGAGTAAGGCCAGGTGGATCGAAGGTGGATTCAAATTTTTGTGATAATGAATGTTGTTAGTGCATATGCCATGGAAGTTGGGTGTGCGATGGAGGAGAAAGAAGATTTTTGGAGTGAGTTGGATGAAGTGATGAACAGTGTGCCTGTAAGAGCCAATTTTAGAAAGTTAAAGTTTTGAGTTAAACTCATATTAATGTTTGCTTTATTTGAATAGAATATAATATCTTCTATAGTCATAGACAATGGTATAGTCTTTTCCCCCTATAAGTTAGCAAGATATAGAATCTTCTTACTATAACTGAGAAACTGTGAGTTAATAAGCTCTAGTTGTGTTTAGAACAGGTCCCAGTAAACAGGGACTTGAAAGACCCATATTCTACTCAGAGATGGGATAAGCATACAGTTTTCTGACCGCTTTGAAATGGTTCAGAAACGCTTTGAAATGGTTCAGAAACATTTTGAAATGGTTCAGAAATTATAAGTGACTAGTAACGATTTAAGATGTAACAAGATTAAGCTTAGAACTAAATTTTGTCTTATTATAATTTTTCCTTTTTTGCTATTTTTAATTTTCTTTTTTGTGTGAACTGTTTTACTTTCAAACTTAACTAAACTTTTAAAAACGAAGATATTTTGTCTGTGGAATAATTTCTGCGCGTCAGGCTTTTTGTTGAATCCCATTTTTTGAGTTGGAGCTGCTGAATTTTGGAAACTTTGGGAAAACGCAGCTACAGTGCCTAAGGGACAAAAAGTGATGATTGGAGCGGATTTCAATGGACATGTTGGTGAAGGAAACAGAGGAGACGAGGAGGTGATGGGTAGGTATTGTGTCAAGGAAGGAAGAAGGTCAGATGATAGTGGATTTTGCCAAAAGGATGGACATGGCTGTGGTAAATATAGACATATATTTGTTGCCCAGTCGACACGATACGTCAGTACGTCCGCCATATTGTGAGTGGCAAAAGTGCCATTTAAACTAATACAGGTAGACGTGGAAACTGGGTTTTCTGATGAAAAAACAATAACGTTTAAAACAGTATCGTTTACATACAACAGATTTTGGCGAATTGTTTAAATGCAATTATTTATATCCATTTATACACTAATAATGGTAATTATTAAAAAATAATAATTATTATTATTATTATTAAATAATTCCTCACATATAAGTAACATTTCTCGGACTGCCTTCTTCCATCTCCGAAACATTTCTAGACTTCGTCCTGTTCTTATGCAACACAGTACTGAAGTATTGGTTAATGCCCTAGTCACCTCACCTAGATTACTGTAATGCTATTCTATTTGGCATCCCACAAAAACTTATCCATCACTTACAACTTATTCAAAATTCTGCTGCCAGGATAATACCTCATCTGCAGCTCTACTTTCTGTACCACACATCAAACTCTGTTCTATGGGAGCTCGGGCATCCTTTCATGCTCCTCAACTCTGGAATTCTCTTCCCTCTCATATCTGTCAGCTCGATTCAATAACACATTTTAAAACTACCCTCAAAACCTATCTTTTCAAACTGGCATACCAATTGTGAATTTTTCACTGTTACTGCCAGTTATCTTTGTTTGTTTGCTAATTATTGCTTTTTGATTTATCATTCTCGTTTTCATTTTACTAATGTTGTTTAATTTTATTGTAAGGTTACCTTGAGTGCTAAGAAAGGTGCCTATTAAATAAAATGTATTATTATTATTATTATTAATTATTAAGATGAAAACTTGACCAATGTCTGAAAGTCAAAATAGTAAGACTGCAGCTGGCAGTCTGGTCTTTCTTTTAACAGTGAAATGATACACTTAATGACAAAAATAAACAATTTTATTATATACAAATTGGCCCAATAATTTCTGAAAACATTTCACTCATTCCTCTCTCAATCTCTCTCTCTCTCTCTCTCTCACACACAAGCGCACACAATGTGGTTGCTTAAATATATACAGGATAGGATCTAAAATCCTTGAAACAGAAATGTCTTACATAGCTTTTTTCGTGTGTTGCCACTCTGTAATTTGAGAATTCAGTCTGGCAATATGATGCAATCTTAGTTTGTGGAAGACAGACACAACTAAAGACATGAGCACAAAATGATGGTTGTCAGTTTCAAACTGTGTTTCCTCTATGTGCTCCTTGAGAAAAAACACATCATCTGAACCATTCTCAGCATGAACAAACTGATTGATCAAAAATCCACTGATAGCTTGACCTAATGTCGACTGTCGGATAACACGCTCAGCTACTTTGACCACCTTGACTGGACCCTCAGAAGGAATTATCAAACCTCCTTTGTTTTTTTTAATGTGAGAAAGTCGTAGCTTTGATCATATGATGCTGGTACAGCATCTGTTACCAAACTAGCACGGCACACATCACAGGACAGCTTTCTCAAAATCCCATTTAAGGGCTACCTCCCACTGCTTCCTGAGGTGGATTTCTTTGGGAAACCTTCAAAGTTTGAGAAATGTTAACAACTAACAACAATCTATGTAGTTAGTGACTAAATACCTTTAGCCAAAACGTTGTTTGGAGGCTCACTTGAGCACATAAATGCATAGCTTTGCTATCTCAGCTTGGCGTGGCTAAAGTTAAGATTATAAAACGGGATTTTCTAATGGCAAAATATAACCAAAACAATTGTTCAGCTTTACCTATGAAATGTAATCCCCCGGGATCTGGTTTGGAATGTACAGCGGTTTATACAAGCCCAAGCAGCACATGCATGAGGCATCTTTATCCACTACTTCACTCCACAGCAGTGCCAATCACAACATGGCGGCGACGTTGACGTACGATGCTGCTGGTCTTGTGGCGTCTAGTAATTCTATGTCTATGGTGGTGAATATGTATTTTAAGAAGAGGGAGGAACATAAGAACATAGTACAAGAGTGGAGGAATATGCACACAGGTAGATTACAGTGGGTACGGAAAGTATTCAGACCCCCTTCAATTTTTCACTCTTTGTCATATTGCAGCCATTTGCTAAAATCATTTAAATTAATTTTTTTCCTCATTAATGTACACAATACACCCCATATTGACAGACAAAAAAAAAGAATTTTTGAAATTGTTGCAGATTTATTAAAAAAGAAAAACTGAAATATCACGTGGTCCTAAGTATTCAGACCCTTTGCTCAGTATTTAGTAGAAGCACCCTTTTGAGCTAATACAGCCATGAGTCTTCTTGGGAAAGATGCAACAAGTTTTTCACACCTGGATTTGGGGATCCTCTGCCATTCCTCCTTGCAGATCCTCTCCAGTTCTGTCAGGTTGGATGGTAAACGTTGGTGGACAGCCATTTTTAGGTCTCTCCAGAGATGCTCAATTGGGTTTAAGTCAGGGCTCTGGCTGGGCCATTCAAGAACAGTCACAGAGTTGTTGTGAAGCCACTCCTTCGTTATTTTAGCTGTGTGCTTAGGGTCATTGTCTTGTTGGAAGGTAAACCTTCAGCCCAGTCTGAGGTCCTTAGCACTCTGGAGAAGGTTTTTGTCCAGGATATCCCTGTACTTGGCCGCATTCATCTTTCCCTCGATTGCAACCAGTCGTCCTGTCCCTGCAGCTGAAAAACACCCCCACAGCATGATGCTGCCACCACCATGCTTCACTGTGGGGACTGTATCGGACAAGTGATGAGCAGTGCCTGGTTGTCGCCACACATGCCTCAGTGCAAGACACATGACAGCCCGCATGGAGTTTGCTAAAAGAAACCTGAAGGACTCTGAGATGGTGAGAAATAAGATTCTCTGGTCTGATGAGACCAAGATAGAACTTTTTGGCCTTAATTCTAAGTGGTATGTGGTCTGAATACTTAGGACCATGTGATATTTCAGTTTTTCTTTTTTAATAAATCTGCAACAAGTTCAAAAATTCTTTTTTTTGTCTGTCAATATGGGGTGCTGTGTGTACATTAATGAGGAAAAAAGTTAATTTAAATGATTTTAGCAAATGGCTGCAATATGACAAAGAGTGAAAAATTGAAGAGGGTCTGAATACTTTCCGTACCCACTGTACATCCTATGCATAAGAGTCAATCTGAAGGAGATTGAAGATTGCAAAGTGGTGGCAGGGAAAAATGTAGTTAAGCAGCATAGGATGGTGGTCTGTAGGATGACGTTGGAGATCAAAAAGAGGAAGAGAGTGAGGGCAGAGCCAAGGATCAAATGGTGGAAATTGAAAAAGGAAGACTGCAAAGTTGAGTTTATGGAGAAGGTGAGGCAGGCACTGGGTGGTAGTGAAGAGTTACCAGACAGTTGGTAAACTACAGCAGATGTAGTAAGGGTGACAGCAAGAAGGGTGCTTGGTGTGACATCTGGACAGTGGAAGGAGGAAAAGGAAACCTGGTGGTGGAATGAGGAAGTACAGGAGAGTATACAGAGGAAGAGGATGGCGAAGAAGAAGTGGGATAGTCAGAGAGATGCAGAAAGTAGACAAGAGTATAAGGAGATAAGGTGCAAGGTGAAGAGAGAGGTGGCGAAGGCTAAAGAAAAGGTGTATGATGAGTTGTATGAGAGGTTGGACACTAAGGAAGGAGAAAAGGACCTGTACCGATTGGCTAGACAGAGGGACCGAGCTGGGAAAGATGTGCAGCAGGTTAGAGTGTGTGGTACCCGGATGGGAGTGGTACCCAGCCGGGACGCCCGAGAAGACCGGAGGAGGGCTTGTGCCTCCTCCAGACCTCGAGTGGGTGACCGCCCTGGGGGCCACGGGTACAGAGCTGGGTGACCGCCAGGGGGCATCCCAATACCAGTAGGACCCTGGACCTCACACCCGGAAGTGCTGGGGGGAAGAAAAGAGGGGACACCCAGAGTGCTTCCGGGGATACAGCCAGCACTTCCGCCACACTGGGGCGTGTTGGTGGGAGATTGCCGGGGACAAACCTGGAGCACATCCGGGTGCTTATTTAAAGGAGCCACCTCTCTTCAGAGGACAACTTGAGTCGGGTGGAAGAAGGACAATGTCTCTGGAGGAAAGAAGGAGGCGGTCTGAAGACAGAGAGAGAGAAGGCATTGTAATTGGCCTGGACTGTGGGGTATTGGGGGCTTGTGAGTACTGATTTGTAAATATGGAAGCCTCGATAAATGTGTGTGGGGTGATTACAACGTGTCTGCCTGTCTGAGTCTGGGTCATATTCCACAGGTGATAAAGGATAAAGATGGAAATGTACTCACAAGCAAGGAGAGTGTGTTGAGCAGATGGAAAGAATACTTTGAGAGGATGATGAATGAAGAGAACGAGAGAGAGAAGAGGTTGGATGATGTGGAGATAGTGAATCAGGAAGTGCAGCTGATTAGCAAGGAGGAAGTAAGGACAGCTATGAAGAGGATGAAAAATGGAAAGGCCGTTGGTCCAGATGACATACCTGTGGAAGCATGGAGGTGTTTAGGAGAGATGGCAATGGAGTTTTTAACCAGATTGTTTAATGGAATCTTGGAAAGTGAGAGGATGTCTGAGCAGTGGAGAAGTGTACTGCTGCCGATATTTAAGAATAAGGGGGATGTGCAGGACTGTAGTAACTACAGGGGAATAAATTTGATTAGCACAGCATTAAGTTATGGGAAAGAGTAGTGGAAGCTAGGTTAAGAAGTGAGGTGATGATTAGTGAGCAGCAGTAAGGCTTCATGCCAAAAAAGAGCACCACAGATGCGTTGTTTGCTCTGAGGATGTTGATGGAGAAGTATAGAGAAGGCCAGAAGGAGTTGCATTGCGTCTTTGTGGACCTGGAGAAAGCATATGACAGGGTGCCATGAGAGGAGCTGTGGTATTGTATAAAGAAGTCGGGAGTGGATGAGAAGCATGAAAGAGTTGCACAGGATATGTATGAGGGAAGTGTGACAGTGGTAAGGTCTGCGGTAGGAGTGACGGATGCATTCAAGGTGGAGGTGGGATTACATCAGAGATCGGCTTTCTTATTTGCAATGGTGATGGACAGGTTGACAGACGAGATTAGACAGGAGTCCCTTTGGACTATGATGTTTACTGATGACATTGTGATCTGTAGCGATAGTTGGAAACAGGTTGAGGAGACCCTAGGGAGGTGGAGATAAGCTCTAGAGAGGAGAGGAATAAAGCTCAGTAGGAACAAGACAGAATACATGTGTGTAAATGAGAGGGATGTCAGTGGAATGGTGAGGATGCAAGGAGTAGAGTTGGTGAAGGTGAATGAGTTTAAATACTTGGGGATTAACAGTACAGAGTAATGGGGATTGTGGAAGAGATGTGAAAAAGAGAGTGCAGGCAGGGTGGAATGGGTGGAGAAGAGTGTTAGGAGTAATTTGGTATCAGGAAGAGTGAAAGGGAGGGTCTACCCGACGGTAGTGAGACCAGCTATGTTATATAGGTTAGAGATGGTGGCACTGACCAGAAAGCAGGAGACAGAGCTAGAGGTAGCAGAGTTAAAGATACTAAGATTTGCACTGGGCGTGACAAGGATGGATAGGATTAGAAATGAGTACGTTAGAGGGTCAGCTCAAGTTGGACAGTTGGGAGACAAAGTCAGAGAGGAGAGATTGTGTTGGTTTGGACATGTGCAGAGAAGAGATGCTGAGCATATTGGGAGAGGGATGCTAAGGATAAAGCTGCCAGAGAGGAGGAAAAGAGGTTTATGGATGTGGTGAGATAGGACATGCAGGTGATGGGTGTAACAGAATAACAGAACAAGATGCAGAGGACAGAAAGATATGGAAGAAGATGATATGCTGTGGCAACCCCTAACAGGAGCAGCTGACAGAAGAAGAAGAAGACTCACAATATTTTCATTATGGTCAACTAATGTACCCCTCAAATGAAAACATTGCAAGCATTTTTTTGTAATTCTTGCAGGGTATAAATCCGGCTAAAATACCAATCAAATTGTGATATCATACATGCAAAAGGCAGATCTTGATGTCACACTGGTCTCACAAAGCATCATGGGGCACTGGGAAAAAATATTTGCCTAAGCCAGCTACACATGAATTTCCATGAAAATATTTGGCAAACGAGGTCATAGCTAAATATTAGCTGCGAAAAATGCTCTGGAGAATTGCTCCATTCAACATTATTTGTGAAGAAAGGTAAAACCATTTGGTAGAGCTGTAGCTAAAGCAATACTGTCATTTTTATTAAGATGGGATTTAGCAAGTATACAGAAATCTTTCTGTGTACCTAATACAATGTTAATGAAAACATTTACTTTCAAGCAAGCAAATGTTTGGCAAGCACTTCTGGTGGGCTTTGAATTTAATTTTAATCTAATTATGTTTTCTGCAGGTTGACTACCAGTGAATTTGGAATTTATCATATAAACTAAGAATGACAGAGAATGAAAGGAACGTATGTTTAGAGCTCAATCCATTTTAAACTGATTAGCCATTTTGAAGATGGCAAGGTAAGAGCTGACTGCACTTTAGTAGTTTCTTGTTACTAGTTTACTCTCAGCTTGACTTGACTTTCTGTTCTTAAATTATCTGTCAAGTATTCGCTAAACACTTGCCATCAGTAGCTTGTTCAATTATGAGACACTCTCACACGTGACCACCAAATGATACAAGGTCTCCTATTGTGCAGTAAGCTGGGCACCTATGCTTGCAATTAACATATACTAAAGTCCGATAAATATACATTTGCACAATCTGAAATTAATCTCAGGGAATCAAAGATTTAACACAGTTAACAGTGCATTGTTCTCTTATAAACCTATAAAACTGAATTGCCACTGTTATTCAGCTGTGTACCTACCAAGCCATTTACTGAATACATTTAATCCAAAGCTGAAGCCTATCCTGCCAGCAATGAATGCAAGGGAAACACAAATCCTGAACAGTATCACGCTTGTAGTCACAGAATTGCACAGAAACACAGGAGATTTCTGAGTCAGGAACTTTTATTCAAACACTTCAAACAAACATATGTCCCTTTCAAAAGTAAAACAAGCTCCATGTGAAGACAGAGGGGACAGATCTCTCAATCTCTCTCAATTAAAAGTAAACACAAACATCTTAAACACAAACATCTTCCTCTTCATTGGGGTGCACATTGTGAGCGGGACCCCCAACAGGAGAAGAAGACGTCTGGGGGAGGAGAGAGAGGGAGACAATGCAAAGAGCAAAAAAGACAGGTGCTGTTCAGGCTTTTAAGTATGCGAAGCGCCGCACGAAAAGCATATCACGAGACAGAGCAGCAGCAGCAGCCCAGCAAGTGACGGAGCAAAGAGGAGGTAAACTTTATTTATTCCCATTGTATCAGCATTTAAGAGGGGGTTTTGGAGGAACGACCGTGTCATCTAGGGTTGCGTTCAGCCCTCCTCTTCACAACAGAGACGCAATGACGTACACATAAATACTTATACAAGCCAAGCCAAATTATTGTTTCCAGTTAACATATGGGGTGTAGTAAGGAAAACCTTAGAGAAAAGCTCTGACACAATAAAATGTACAAATTATGCAAAGATAATGATTAGGGCACCAGGCAACGATTCATTCCTGGCTCATGAAAATGAATATTAGCAGTAAAAACCTCCTGTTATAATTAAGAAATTTAGCAAGCCACACAATACACTTTCCAAAATTAGATATAAAGTCATTTTAAACAACACATACCGTAAACTAATACTCTACAAAATTGAAAACTACTGTTAAGCTCTATAATGTGATCCCACAAAAATTTGTTGGAATTATTTGTATATTATATGGACACTCCTTATTTTTATAATTAAAGAACTAAGATACATTCTCAATCAACAATCAACTCTTAATTTGTGAGAGTAGAGAAATAAAAGAATGTACTTCTGTTGGTTACCATGTGTTTTTATCTCTTTTATTGTAAAGGAGAAGATTTCAAATTGAAACTCATATTGCTGTAAATTCACCATAATTGCAAATGGTGAGAAGCAGTATTAGAGACGTTCATATACTGCATCACTTTATGCAGCTGCTCATGCATCTGGAGAACAGCTGACTTTAAATAACCAGTCACGATGTATATAATTGATGTGATTTTGCTGATTTCTTTTAATAATACAGCAAACAAATGATGGACTTTGAGTGTTTTGCTCTTCACTGAACTAAACTAAGAAGCTGGATATTCCCATTTAATTTTTTTTTTCAGTGTAGAATGTTACAGAGAGTGATGAGTATAATTCCATATATAGCTCACATTGAGAGGTAATATCACAGAAAGTACACTGCGTCAGTGCAGAGGAAAATGGCTCACTACAGACATTTTGTTAAGTACCCTAAGGAAATCTGATCACAATGATAAAGAAGAGAAGGTGTTAAAACTTCACTTTAACCCCAATCATGTACTTACTTAAAATCAATGTGATTTACATAATGCATTAGCATTATTCCAATGATGGTCATAGAAGAGCCAGTGTATGTTCCTGTAGCTGGAAAGTTTTTGGTCTGTCACTTGTCTAAGATGAAATACTATTACATTTAGCAGCATCTTTGAAAGCTGAAATGGAAAGATAATATGCATGCAAACAAGAAACAAACATGCAAGCACACTATCTTCAATTTAAACCAAGAGCCAAAGCACAATAAGGCAAAAAGGCCAAGTCCTCCAAACCTATTGTTGAATGTAATAGTGTACATGAAAAAGCAATAAAAAAACAAAATCATATAAATAATAAACTTTAGCTTTGCTTTACTATATATTTGTGGTTTAGTTAACCCATTTTTCTGACTGATGGACAATGTGGCAACAGTTGCCATATTATCAGAGTGTGATAGGGGAGTTTGTGAGGCAGCTCACTGGCTTATAAATATATAACAAAAACCCCAAGATAACCTAGTGAGTAAAGACTGTCAGTTAATAAGACTGGCCCCTGTTCTCTCACAAGTTGGTTTTTGAGGTAAAGGCTACACTCACTGCCTAGCGTTACTTTGCATCAGGAAGGCCATCTAGTTTTGTACATATGTTGAGGCAGAGGGCTGGGGAGTCTGCGCAGCCGTGACGTCTGGAAGGTGGAAGAACCGGGACAGGGACAATACCTGGAGCTTAGAAGCTCAATCCTGTTGGGGCCCGTGCTTCATAATAAACTTTTTCTGAAGATACGGAAGGAAAAAAATGATGATCAAAAGACTACCTGAAAAACTAGAAAGCTACAACCCAGTGAAATTCGAAGCAGAATAGTTTCTAATAAAATATTGGGAGAGGACTTTAAAGTCATCACTGAGATCTTAATACTAGAATTACCAGAGCCTACGAGAAAACTCGTAAATCCGGCCCACCTTAAATCCATTTGCACCTCTCCGTCAGCGTCTTTTGTCCTGTAAATGTGCTGATTAAGACAAGCAGCAAGCAGCCTGCTATTCCATTCTCCCATCATCGCAGAACGTTCACAAACTTCTCCCAGCTCATACCTTGTTTGATTATCTGGGAGTGAGCTGCTGGAGTTTTAGCGTGGAAATAATAGATCGTTATTTGGAACACATGCATTTCATGTTGTGGGAAACAGTCCGGACACAGACAGGCAGACATCGTTTTGTCACCCAACACACGTTTATTATACAACTATTTACAAAGTCTTGTGCCACACAACCCACAGACTCCCCCAAAGTCCAGGCCAATACCACAACGCCTTTCCTTCAGACCGTCTCCTTCTCTCTCCTTCCAGACCTCATCCTCTTCCACCCGACTCCAGCCATTGAATGGAGGGAGGCGGCCCCTTTTATCCGTACCCGGATGTGTTCCCGGTGTGCACCGGCAACCCCACAGACACGCCCCAGTGTGGCGGAAATGCCGGCTGTCCTCCCGGAAGCACTCCGGGTGTTCCCTCTCTTCTTCCCCCCAGCACTTCCTGGTGTGGCGGAAGTACTGGGGTCCAGGGTCCTTCAGGCAGGGGGACACCCCCTGGTGGTGACCACGAGCCCCTACAGGGTTGGGCTTCCAAGCCCTGTACCCATGGCCCCCAATACAACCAGGGCGGACGCCCCCTCGCAGTCTGGAGGAGAAAGGAGCCCTCCTCCTGTCTTCCTGGGCGTCCCGGCCGGGCATGAGCCCCGTCCGGGTGCCACAGTGCCCCATCACCAGCGAAGACACGTCGGTCTGAGCAACACAACCCGTGAGGGTGGTTCAACCCCGAAGTGGGTATTACTATTTGTCCAGGGTCCAATCCGGCACCCTGGGACTCGTTTTTTCGGCACCCCCTCCGAGGTCTTCGCGCCCCTTTGTGCTGCGCCGCTCACGCCTTCGCAGCCTCTGCTGGTCACGGGGCTGCCCCATCGCCAGTGAAGAGTCCTCCAGTGCAGCAGTCCATCCCGGGAGGGCAGTTCCCCAACGAAGCAGGCCCTACTGCGCATCCGGGGTCCGTTCCTGCAACCACAACAAACAGAGGGCAGAAGCACTACCTGGACGCCACCACCTGACATCCCTCTGTGCTGTGCACTGGCAGCGCTCTCCCCTCCTAGCGGCACCCCACGACTTGCCTGTTCGGCACCTCCTCCGCAGGTTCCCTGCCCGTCTGATTGTATCTGAAGGGTCCGCTCGCACTGTCGTCTCCTCCACCGGCACTGGAGCTTCTCTCTGCGTCCTCAGAGGACAGCCCTTCTCTGGACGTGCGCACCCAGCTGCACGTCTCTTCCTATCGGAGGAACCGGCATTCACCCCTCGATTCCTCCTATCACTCTTGGATGCTCCGACGGTCTGGGTCTGCGCATGGGAACCGCACAGATCCAAGCCCATCTGCATCCATACAGAACAACGGGAGACTGTCGCAGGCTCGGGGCGTCGGGCGCTAGGACCCAGGGCACTCATCAGCCCCTGTCCTGCCTGCCCTCTCGATGTTGCTCCCCTCACCTCGCGAACAGCCTGCACCGCCGCATCCGCTGTCGGAGATCCTCCTACTCGATACCGTTCATTTGGATCACGGCCAATTTCGGTGGGCTGTCCTTTATGCTGTACGGAGTCGGTTTTACTTACCTTCCCCGCCGTACGACTCCGGCCAAAGGGTCCAGCGACGCATCCTTCCACCGCAGCATGCAGCGTCTGTGATGACGCGCCCGCCTTCACGTCCAGCTCCTGCAGGTCTGCACGGAGCGCACCGAGCATCTGTAACAGAGGCGCTGCAGCCTGAAGGAACTCCTCCAAGACACGCAGCACTACTGGCAAAGACAGGAAGTTAGCCGGCGCAGAGCCTACCTGTCTGTCAGCCCCTTGCTTCGACTGCTTCCTGTGGGCCTCCTCCTCCAGCCCAATCGGGTCTCCCCCTGGCATGAGACTGGCATTCCTTGGTCCCACCTCTCTACAGTCATTGGCGGGAACACAAGATACACGGACCAATCCCGTGCCTGTCACGGGGAGGGACATCCGGTCCGCGGCCATTTTGGCTCTTCACCTCCTAGTGCGGTGACGAGCTGGCTCTTTGGGTTGCAGCGTCTCCCTCTCCGCAGCCTCTGCTGCTGCTGCTGCTGCCGCTTCTTGGAAGCCCCGCAGACCAGCGCGAGTCTGCCACCAACAAGGATCCGGGAAGCCCCTGCCTGCTAAATACAGAACGCACGCGGTCCCACAGGGCCTGCTGCTGACAAGCAGGGCACTCACCTCACGGGTCCTGTCTGTCTGGGGAAACGTCCCCGGCATGGCCTCTCTCGACACCGCGCCGTCCCGGGAGCCTTCTGCAACGGCACGCTCCCTGGAGCCTGCTGCACCCAGGTAAGGCCCATCGATGTTTCGCCGCACCAGGAGAGAACCTTATGACCGCGGTCCGCTGACGATCCGTGGAGCAAGATTTTAGCGCGGGGTTGTAGGCACGCCGCTCCCGCAGCACGTGTGTGGGCGCACCTGCTGCGTCGAGCCGTCCACAAAAAGATTTTTTTCTGGGATTCCCAGCCTTGGAACAGGCGGATCGTCCCATCTGGGATGCCATTGTGGAGACTGGCTCGGACACAGACAGGCAGTCATCGTTTTGTCACCCAACATACGTTTATTATAAAACTATTTACAAAGTCTTGTGCCACACAACCCACAGACTCCCCCAAAGTCCAGGCCAATACCACAACGCCTTTCCTTCAGACCGCCTCCTTCTCTCTCCTTCCAGACTTCGTCCTCTTCCACCCGACTCCAGCCATTGAATGGAGGGAGGCGGCCCCTTTTATCCGTACCCGGAGGTGTTCCAGGTGTGCACCGGCAATCCCGCGGACACGCCCCAGTGTGGCGGAAATGCCGGCTGTCCTCCCGGAAGCACTCTGGGTGTTTCCTCTCTTCTTCCCCCCAGCACTTCCTGGTGTGGTGGAAGTACTGGAGTCCAGGGTCCTTCAGGCAGGGGGACGCCCCTTGGCGGTGACCACGGGCCCCTACAGGGTTGGGCTTCCAAGCCCTGTACCCTTGGCCCCCAATACAACCAGGGCGGACGCCCCCTCACAGTCTGGAGGAGGAAGGAGCCCTCCTCCTGTCTTCCTGGGCGTCCCGACTGGGCATGAGCCCCGTCCAGGTGCCACAATGTGTGTTCCGTTTCTACAGTAATCTGTGTAAACACATTGTTAAAACAGAAACTTTTTCATATTTTAGTAATAAATGTTACAAAATGTAGGCATAAACTATAGAATGTGTGAAGCCTGAAGTCCAATGATCAAATAAATACTTTCACAAAAGGTTCAAGGACAATACAACAGCTACTAGCGGTAAGATTTGCTGACTTGTAATCAAGAGTCACCGATTCCATCTCCTATATTTGCTGTTTTCAGTAGTGAGCTGGTCTTATTGTTAATATTATACAGTACACACATACAGTGCATCCGGAAAGTATTCACAGCGCATCACTTTTTCTACATTTTGTTATGTTACAGCCTTATTCCAAAATGGATTAAATTCATTTTTTTCCTCAGAATTCTACACACAACAGCCCATAACGACAACGTGAAAAAAGTTTACTTGAGGTTTTTGCAAATTTATTAAAAATAAAAAAACTGAGAAATCACATGTACTTAAGTATTCACAGCCTTTGCTCAATACTTTGTCGATGCACCTTTGGCAGCAGTTACAGCCTCAAGTCTTTTTGAATATGATGCCACAAGCTTGGCACGCCTATCCTTGGCCAGTTTCGCCCATTCTTCTTTGCAGCACCTCTCAAGCTCCATCAGGTTGGATAGGAAGCGTCGGTGCACAGCCATTTTAAGATCTCTCCAGAGACGTTCAATCGGATTCAAGTCTGGGCTCTGGCTGGGTCACTCAAGGACATTCACAGAGTTGTCCTGAAGCCACTCCTTTGATATCTTGGCTGTGTGCTTAGGATCGTTGACCTGCTGAAAGATGAACCGTCGCCCCAGTCTGAGGTCAAGAGTGCTCTGGAGTAAGTTTTCATCCAGGATGTCTGTGTACATTGATGCAGTCATCTTTCCCTTTATCCTGACTAGTCTCCCAGTCCCTGCCGCTGAAAAACATCCCCACAGCATGATGCTGCCACCACCATGCTTCACTGTAGGGATGGTATTGGCCTGGTGATGAGCGGTGCCTGGTTTCCTCCAAACGTGACGCCTGGCATTCACACCAAAGAGTTCAATCTTCGTCACATCAGACCAGAGAATTTCCTTTCTCATGGTCTGAGAGTCCTTCAGGTGCCTTCTGGCAAACTCCAGGCAGGCTGCCATGTGCCTTTTACTAAGGAGTGGCTTCTGTCTGGCCACTCTACCATACAGGCCTGATTGGTGGATTGCTGCAGATATGGTTGTCCTTCTGGAAGGTTCTCCTCTCTCCACAGAGGACCTCTGGAGCTCTGACAGAGTGACCATCGGGTTCTTGGTCACCTCCTTGACTAAGGCCCTTCTCCCCCGATCGCTTAGTTTAGATGGCCGGCCAGCTCTAGGAAGAGTCCTGGTGGTTTCGAACTTCTTCCACTTATGGATGATGGAGGCCAATGTGCTCATTGGGACCTTCAAAGCAACAGAAATTTTTCTGTAACCTTCCCCAGATTTGTGCCTCAAGACAATCCTGTCTCGAAGGTCTACAGACAATTCCTTTGACTTCATGCTTGGTTTGTGCTCTGACATGAACTGTCAACTGTGGGACCTTATATAGACAGGAGTGTGCCTTTACAAATCATGTCCAATTAACTGAATTTACCACAGGTGGACTCCAATTAAGCTACAGAAACATCTCAAGGATGATCAGGGGAAACAGGATGCACCTGAGCTCAATTTTGAGCTTCATGGCAAAAGCTGTGAATACTTATGTACATGTGCTTTCTCAATTTTTTTATTTTTAATAAATGTGCAAAAATCTAAAGTAAACTTTTTTCACGTTGTCATTATGGGGTGTTGTGTATATAATTCTGAGGAAAAAAATGAATTTAATCCATTTTGGAATAAGGCTGTAACATAACAAAATGTGGAAAAAGTGATGAGCTGTGAATACTTTCTGGATGCACTGTACATTTGGTTTGCGTCTGTAACAGACCGTGTACATTTATAGTACTCTACTTGTAAAAGTTGACATTTTTTTTTCACTTTTATTCTCTCAGTTATAATCACGATACATACTACTTCCCTAGGGATCTGACGCTGTTAGTTTTTATTTGAAACTGGGAATAACTATAGATGTGAGTGGTGTGTTGAGGCAATGGAACTGGACATTCTCTGATCTGGAGGGATAAAAGCTGACACACAAACGCTGGTGAATCTGCCTTATTCGTATCTCACCGTCACTTTATTTTTTTTTTATTCAGTTTTATTGAGTGTTCCTGCTCACGCAGAATTAGTATGCGCCTTATGGTTTATGATGTCAAAAAAAAAAAAAAGACCGTCTTTCCTACATTTACGACATGTGTACCTGTTGTAATGCGCACACTTCGCTCTATGCTGTGGTTTCTATTTCACACCTGAAAGAAAGAGACAATATATGTGACATTTTGAAGAAATCATTTTATGACCTGAATAGTACCAATCAGAAAACATCATCGCACTAATGCAATATTATTTGAAAAACAGAACAGCGTCAGATCGGGTGTGAATTTATGCTAGAGTCAGATTAGGAGAGGCAGCCGTTGGAGGGGTTGTTACAGCGTGATCGTGATTGAGAGAATAAAACAGAAACAAGGTAACTTTTACAAGTACCATAAATTTATACCCAATGTCCCATATATTTGTCTCTTTCTTTTTTTTCTCCGTGCTGCGTTCACATCATGCACCAGAAGGCGTGAGCTTATTCAGTGCAGCAGGATCAACGCATATGTACTGTGCAAGGCATGCACGGGGGCCACTGTGAAAAGAAGAGTGTTCATGGCTCAACTTGCAGAGGAACTTCATCGTCACATCGTACTAGAAAAGGCGATGGAAAAAGAAGAGGTGGATGCAACATTGACAAGCTTCTGTTCCAAGACAGCCGCTTCCCCAGGAAAGTAAACTGAGTCAGTGTCAAGTGCCCTTTCAATGTAATAGAAACCACAGCATAGAGAGAAGTGTGCGCATTGCAACAGGTACACATGTTGTAAATGTAGGAAAGACATCTTTTGTTTTTTGACATCATAAACCATAAGGTGCAGACTAATTCTGCGTGAGCAGGAACACTCAATAAAACTGAATAAAAAAAAATAAAGTGACGGTGAGATACAAATAAGGCAGATTCGCCAGCGTTTGTCTGTCAGCTTTTATCCCTCCAGATCAGAGAATGTCCAGTTCCATTGCCTCAACACACCACTCACATCAACAGTTATTCCCAGTTTCAAATAAAAACTAACAGCGTCAGATCCCTAGGGAAGTAGTATGAATAAAAGTGAAAAAAAAAATGTTAACTTTTACAAGTAGAGTACTATAAATGTACACGGTCTGTTACAGACGCAAACCAAATGTATGTATGTACTGTATAATATTAACAATAAGAGCAGCTCACTACTGAAAACCGCAAATATAGGAGGCAGTGGGGATCAAACCAGGGACTCTTGATTACAAGTCAGCAAATCTTACCGCTACGCCACGGAAGCTGTTGCATTGTCTTTGAACCTTCTGTGAAAGTGTTTATTTGATCTTTGGACTTCAGGCTTCATACATTCTATAGTTTATGCCTACATTTTGTAACATTTATTACTAAAACATGAAAAAGTTTTTGTTTTAACAATGTGTTTACACAGATTACTGTAGAAACGGAACACACACGAAATGCATGTATTCCAAATAACGATCTATTATTTCCACTCTAAAACTCCAGCACTTGACTCCCAGATAATCAAACAAGGCACGAGCTGGGAGAAGTCTGTGAACGTTCTGCAACAATGGGGGAATGGAATAGCAGGCTGCTTGTTGCTTGTCTTAATCGGCACATTTACAGGGCAAAAGACGCTGACGGAGAGGTGCGAACGGATTTAAGGTGGGCCGGATTTATGAGTTTTCTCGTAGGCTCTGGTAATTCTAGTGTTAATTGCCTATTGGTTTCCTGGGCTGAAGGCCTCTGAGCCCAGAAGCATCATACTGTGTTTCCCCGAAAATAAGACCTACTCCGAAAATAAGCCCTAGCATGATTTTCAGGCTGCTCTGTAATACCGTGTTTCCCCAAAAATAAGACAGGGTCTTATATTAATTTTTGTTCCAAAAGATGCACTAGGGCTTATTTTCAGGGGATGTCTTATATTTATTCATGTACAACAATATACATTTATCCAAATACAGTCATGTCATCTTCTTCTGGAATATAGTTATAACTCTCCACATTCAAACCTTGAATTCCAGCCTGAATTTCTTGCAACATTAACTGCTTTTAGGATCCTACAGGATCGAGGTGCACACTTCGATGTTTGATGAAAGGTTAAATGTGGTGAAGCAAAATGGCGACATACAAATGCATTTGTGGTGCTTTTATATTTAAGCGTTGCATATTCCCCAAAGTAATGACGCGATATATTTTAAAAGTCTCACATACCATCTTCTGTGCCATTTTTTTTTTTTTTTTTTTGCACCTTTACAATACCACCAGAATGTATGGCGGCGTATTTGAGCCACACAGAAAAGAATAAGGACATAATGAAAATGTCTATTTTGTGATTAAAATAAAAATTTCGGACTTTTTTTTTTTTTTTTTTGCACCTTTACAATACCATCAGAATGTATGGCGGCGTATTTGAGCCACAGAGAAAAGAATAAGGACATAATGAAAATGTCTATTTTGTGATTAAAATAAAAATTTCAGCTTTAACCTCAAAATGTCCACATTAACCTCGTAGTTTACTTTATCATTAAAGCAGACTGTTGTAAACATCATCTTAAAACCGACCCAGTTGTTAAATTGCTACGCACTTCTGGGGCTTCATCCTGACCTGACAGCAGCAATAGATCGCCACACAGAACACATTAAATTTATGATATTCCAGCTCTCTACACATTTACAATTCAGATTTATACTTGATATCACTTTCATGATGAAATGCTTTAAAATATGTATGTTACATTATACAGATAAATCGTTAACTTAGTTTAAATAATGAATACTGTTAATAGTTACACATATGGGGTGGCACGGTAGCAGAGCAGTAGGGCTGCTGTCTTGCAAGGAGTCACGTCTCTTGTGATCCCTGCCTGGAGTTTGCATGTTTTTCCCGGTGGGTTTCCACAGTGTGCTCAGTTTTCCATCCAAAGACACGTGTGCTTGTTTTCACTTTGCGATGAGCTGATAATCCGTCCAGGGATTTTGTTTTTTTTTCAACTGCCCGATGTTTGCTGGAATGGGCACATCCCCGAATTGATGGATGTAATCATTAAACACCCTTTTCAGAGATATTGTAGCAAGGTGTCCTCAGAATTTAATGGATGTTTCGGGCACACACGTCACATCGCATGAGGTATAAACCTGGCCTTAGGCGCCTTACTTTTCAGCTGACGATCTTGACTAGGGCTTATTTTTGGGGTAGGGCTTATTTTCGGGGAAACACAGGACACTTTGGTTTTATTGGATTCTTTACTTATTAAAGAAGAATTTGATGCACTGTACTTTTGAAAACTGTTTTTTGAGTTGGATTTTAATAAAAGCACTGACACTTATGCACCAACCACTTACTGAATGTGTGATGTCCTCATTTTCCCAGCTCATCTTGGTCTATGACTATCAACGGTTATGAGATGAAGAGATTCCCGGAAGCAACCAAGGTGTGTAAAGCCAACCCGGACAGTCACATGTACACATAAGCGTATATGTGTGTTGTATGTTTATATGCACAGGAATACATATACATGCACATACTTATATATAAATGTGAATTAAATTACTTTGACTATAGGAGTTTTCTAACACTACAAAATGAGTATAATTATAATATAAATTATATAAGCTGTCACGTGTGTGTGCTTGGGAGACAACTTAAAGGCCTGGGTGATGGTAATTCTCCGCTGAGACAGGACAGGGCATTGTGTGCTAACAGCCTCTCTTTTCCACCCTCTGCAGAAAGGAAGACTGACAGCATTCTACCTTTGACGCCACTACCGGGGTCCGTCCACCTGGACCCACCTCTTCCTCCCAGAATGTCGGATAACTGGAAGAGTCACCATCTTGGGCAGTCGACCTGAATTGAAGACCTGTTTTGTGTTTTACACACATTTTGTTTAAAATCATTTATCAATTATATGGGGTTGGCTAGCACATCATATTAAGTATATAATATAGATCAATAAGTATATGCCTTTTGGAATATCATTCTCAACTAATTAAATATAGCTTTTATTTATATATTTGGAGTAGACCAGTTAATATAATACTCTAGATGTATTCTACCTGGACTGAACCATTACAAAGCTTTGTGGGTTTTCAATCCTTTCTTTACTGTTGCCATGGGAATTCTTTGTGTTTTACACATGCATGTAATTGGCATGTCAGAGGACTCTGTGATGTGTGATTTTAGCCTTACTTGCGGAAGCAAGATAAGGTGACTTGGATGTAAAGATAAGGGAACAGGCGGCACGGTGGAGCAGTGGTAGCACTGCTGCCTCGCAGTTAGGAGACCCGGGTTCGCTTCCCGGGTCCTCCCTGCGTGGAGTTTGCATGTTCTCCCCGTGTCTGCGTGGGTTTCCTCCGGGCGCTCCGGTTTCCTCCCACAGTCCAAAGACATACAGGTTAGGTGGATTGACGATTCTAAATCAGCCCTAGTGTGTGCTTGGTGTGTAGGTGTGTTTGTGTGTGTCCTGCGGTGGGTTGGCACCCTGCCTGGGATTATTTCCTGCCTTGTGCCCTGTGTTGGCTAGGATTGGCTCCAGCAGACCCCCGTGACCCTGTGTTCGGATTCAGCGGGTTGGAAAATGGATGGATGGATGGATAAAGGAACAGGGAAGATAATTATAGTTGGCTCTATTCCAGACCCTAGTATATTTTTCATAACCGGGTAACCCCTGAGTATTCTACACCACTAGTCATGTTTTCTTATACACAAACAGGTTCAAGTGTCAGGTCAAGTCCTTTCCTTAGCTGTTTTTTTAACAATTTCCCTTATCTATTTTCAAGTCTGGGAGCCTGCTACAAATGTGAAAAGTATCTAGCTGAACCTTTGAAATTACTATTATAATGACTATTTTCAAATAATGAGTTGCCTTTTTGAGCTACTGCAGCCACTTTGACTATAATATTAACACATCAGCATGTTCCAAATATGAAAACAAAATCAAAATGAAAATTACAAATGACTTATGAATGCAAACATATTTCTCCAAATTATAGGATGTGACCTATGCCATGATCTACATTTAAGCCTGAACTAGCATCAAAATGCTGTGGAAAAGGCAAAAGGTAAAGCTTCTAGATGTGACTTCAATAACTATAAGGAAAGTACTGTAGAACCATTTGCAAAAATTTTTCTAATAGATGCATACTGTATATAGCAGGGGTCACCAACCCTATGCCCACGGACACCTGGTCGCCCGTTGGCTTCATCTCAGTCGCCTGCGAACTTGTTCTAAAAATAGCAAGTTTCCCTTGTGGTTCGCCAAAAATATAAATATATATATTTTTAATGCTGCGCCTTATGTAAATTCTAGTGAAAGTTTCACACATGCAAATTTTATGGTGGTAATCAAAATAAAAAATATACATATAAAAACAAGTTCACCTGTCACCTGCGCATGACAATTAACCCCGCTTTTGCTAATACATCCATGATTACACCGTGCTAAAAAGCATAGCTGAAAAGAGAAAGAAAACATATATTTTTAACAAAGACTGGGAAGAAGAGTTCTTTTTTACATCAATACGAGATAAGTGTGTGTGTCTCATTTGTGGAGCTACGGTGGCGATTTCAAAGCGGCACAATGTGGAAAGACACTATCAAACCACTCACGGCAGCTTCCACACAAACTTCCACCCCAAGAGTGCGCTTCGGGTGGAGAAAGCGCGTCAGTTAAAGACCGCTTTGACCAAGAAGCAGTCTTTTTTCACAAGACCGCTGAAGAAGTCCAAAAAGGCAACCGAAGCATCATTCAGAGCTACATATTATCTGATTAAAAACAAAAAGACGTTTTCTGATGGAGAGATTGTTAAAGGGGCTTTGATGATAATCGCGGAGACTGTTTTTAAAGACGAGAAATATCGTTCAGATGTCATCTCAAGTCTAGCCGATGTACAACTTGGGGCTAGTACAGTGACCAGAAGAGTGTCAGCTGTGTCCGAAAACTTGAATGAGCAGCTGGACAAGGACTTAAGTACATGCTGGTGGTTCAGCATTCAATGTGACGAGTCTGTGGGCAGCAGCAGTAGGCCTACCGCTCAACAAATGGTGTTTATTCGGATGGTATTTGAAGATTTCTCTACTAAAGAAGAGCTCCTCACGCTGATACCACTGAGGACATCTACACGGGGAGTGGACATCTACAACGCGGTAAAAACTTTCTTTGTGGAGAAAAAAGTGCCGCTGGAGAAGCTTGTGTCGGTAACTACCAATGGCGCACCGGCAATGGTGGGATGCCGTGTGGGCTTCATTGCACATTGCAAGAATGACCCAGACTTCCCACCTTTCCTACACTACCACTGTATTATTCACCAGCAGGCGATATACGCGAAAGTGACCGGGTATGACCATGTAATGACGCACATTGTAAAAATCATCAACAGCATTCGCGCCAAAGCCAAGCAACACAGGACATTCAAGGTACTTTTGGAGGAGCTGTCCACGGAATATGGAGACCTGTTGCTACATACAGAGATCCGATGGCTCAGCAGAGGGCGGATTTTGAAAAGTTTCTTGGCACTTTTGGGTGAAATAAAGGAGTTCATGCAGAGCAGAGAAGAGGACACCTCCCTATTGGACGACATTAAGTGGTTGCTTGATCTTGCCTTTTTAACAGACGTCACAGAAAAACTGAACAATTTGAACTGTGTGCTGCAAGGCACAGGTAAGACTGTCACAAACATGATAAGTGCCGTAAAAGATTTTAAGGCTAAAATGAACATTTTCTCTGCGCATTTACAAAGGAAAAGTGTCGTGCACTTTTCCTCTGTGCAAAAAGTTCTAAGTGACAATGCTTCTGCATCTATGGCTTTTGATGAAGCTGTAGAAAAATACCGCCAAGTGATTAACAGACTGATGCAAGAGTTTGAGAATAGATTTTGTGATTTTTGATCAAATTGAGCCATGTGTGTCACTCATTTCAAATCCTTTTATGTCAGTG
Source organism: Erpetoichthys calabaricus (assembly GCF_900747795.2). NCBI lineage: Eukaryota > Metazoa > Chordata > Cladistia > Polypteriformes > Polypteridae > Erpetoichthys > Erpetoichthys calabaricus. Next base: position 122,401,949 of record NC_041406.2, on the reverse strand, counting down.
GACATTACAGGCACAGCTGAGAACCTAAGTACAACCTTCACCTTGGATGCAGGGCAGGTAGAAATGGAAATAATAACTTTGCAAAATGACCTGCACCTCAAAGCACATCTGGGCAGCCCAACTTTTGGAACCTAGTGGACACAGAAAACTACAAAGCTGTCTGCACAGCAGCTATGAAGGTTGCTTGTCTTTTCGGATCCACCTATCTCTGTGAATCAGCCTTTTCGAATATAAACTTCATAAAAAATAAACACAGAACACACCTAACTGATTCACATCTGCAGGAGTCACTGAGAGTGGCAGTGTCAAATTATACACCAGAATATAGCAAACTAATGGACAAAATGGAATGCCAGGTTTCTCACTAACTGGCAGACAAGACTTAACAGTGTTTTAGTAAAACACCATGTTACCTGGTCAATTGATCATTGTTCATTGATTTAGTCAGATTCAAAGTTGGAGTTGACACAATCTCGTGGTTTGGGGAAAAACACAGTTGAGCTCTGTTTTTTGTTGAATGAAATTGTGACATGTTCATTTGCACAAAATAAATGTCACTTTGACAATGAAACATAAATATTCTCATTTACAAATAATTGTCAAAAAGTTATGAATGCCGTTCTTAGTAAAAAATGTAATATTGTACGCATTTTTGGATTTTTTTTAAATATATATATATATATGTGTGTATATATGTATATGTGTGTGTGTGTGTGTATATATATATATATATATATATATATATATATTGTGAATAAGGCGCTATATAAGCATCTGACCTGGTACAGATTCACACTGAGGCACGTATAAATTGTACACAAATCTTTTTATTTTCTCTTCAGCCGTGAGGCACGTCTTCCCCGTGTCCCACAGGCCCAACACAGTCCCACAAGCACTTAACACAATCAACACAAATAAATCTTTTTCTTCACCTGTGGGGCACGTCTTCCCCGTGAACCCCACAGGTATAACACAGTCCCAAAGTACCTCTTTATAATGACAGCAATCCTTCCATTGGCACCACCACTCCTCTCAGGCACCTTGTCCTCTTCCTCCTGATTCTGGCCCTGAGTGGTGGTTGCTGGCTTCTTTCATGGCCCTCCCGGGAGTGCTCCTGGTGCTTGCTCACCTGTTCCCAATTGCACTCCCGTGTGGGCCCAATGATTAGACCAGCTGGGCTTAACTATCTCCGCTTCGCATCCCAGGTCCCCACAGGGTTGGGAAGAACTCCATCTCCCATGAAACCCTGTGGGAAACTGAGGCATCATCATTAACCAGGGAGGCTGCCACTAAGCGTCCCGGGGGAGGTATTGAGGAGTCCATGGCTGCTCCCCCGGAATACAAGTAGAAGGGACGTCCTGGCCGGGCATGGACCCTGGCCGTCCTCCACAATATATATATATATAATATATATGTGTGTGTGTTTTGAGCTGGTAGCCCTCGAGCCATTTGGTAATCTTAAGGTAGCCCTTGGCTTTAAAAAGGTTGGTGACCCCTGGTATATAAAGTATTAAAAATATCAGTCCCTAAAGTTGAAGTACTGTATATTCCACAGAAAACGAGAAGCAAAGAGTAAAACAGCATTCTGCTTTCCACACTAACAGTAATACAACTCATGTGATACTAGAGAAAATATAATTCACATATTATTAAAGAAAACACTAATGAGTCTGTCCTTAAAATTTACACTCAACACTTAGTTATCTGTACATACATTACGTGCATATTGAATTGAGAAGCTATACTGCCAATACAGTGGAACCTCGTTTTCGAGTAACTTGGTTTACGAGTGCTTTGCAAGACGAGCAAAAATTTTTAATAAATTTTGACTTGATAAACGAGCGAGGTCTTGCAGTACGAGTAGTATGTATATTCTTTGTCTGCTGAGCATCATGTGATCACAACTGAGCTGATGGTTCTTCTCTCTCTCACTGCGGGATTGTGGGCAATCATCTCCTATTCTCCGTCTGAGTCAGCGTGCCTCACTCATAGTAAACATCCGTACGAGTGTATACTGTTTACTACAGCATTAGCATTGTGACTGTGTGTGCGCGCGTGCTTGTGTGTGTATGTGTGTGTGCTCGCTTGCGCGTGCTCGTGTGTGTGTGTGCTCACGCACGCGTGTGCTGTGACATGCGAGTCCCCGTCTTGCACACTAAAACACAATGCTGAGTCTCAGTACTTTAGCAACACCAGCTTTATTCAGCTTGAAACAGACACAGCAGTCAGGCAGGGCCCTGCGCATTTATAATGTTCATTGTTCCTTATATCACCCATCAACGGCAGGCGCTTATAGCATGTCCACGATCTTTTCGGATTCGCTTTTACGGCGAACTGCTATAGCACTGGGAGACTGCGATTGCTTTGGGACGCTCTTCCGCGTGTCATCCCGTTGGGTGGAATCCCACAAGAGTTTAGAAACTCACTCACACCAGCCATGATTCTTTTCAAAGGAAAAGTGCAGGTTAATTTGTTTTATGTATTTTTACTTTATATTTTGTATTAATCATTTTTATGTGAATAGTTTTGGGTTGTGGAACAAATCATCTGAGTTTCCATTATTTCTTATGGGGAAATTCACTTTGATATACGAGTGCTTTGGACTACGCGCATGTTTCTGGAACGAATTATGCTTGCAAACCAAGGTTCCACTGTATAGGGAAGTGCATGTGTAGCTAATTTTCATTTAGCAAATCTAGATCAAATCTAACCTTTACAAGTTGCCAGTTCAGACAGGATTTTACTTTGGCAAGGAATGAAGAAAATAACATGAAAACAACTTTTAGAAAGCTTAACTTAGCGGTTGCTTCAGGTAAGCTATTCATCTGTAAACTAAAAGGAATGGTTATGCGTACTAGGAAGAATAATTAGACTAAACTTAATATGTATATCTCTCTATTATAAAAAAAATCTTGGAAGGAGACGAGACGTGATTTTCTCGGAGAGATACTTATACATCCTGCGAGAAAGAGATTTAACCACGCCCAAGGCCGGAAATAAAGGACACATAGTAGATGACAAAGTAGAACGTTGTAAAGAATTCAAAAGCGAGACTTGTAGCTCATCTAATTCGTGTTGCCAGCGAGAATTAAAAGATTCCAAAAACACTGGCGCAGTATGAAGTCCCATGAGACGGAGACTTTTAACATGAGATTCTTTCAAGTCACGCCCTACTTACAACTATTTTCAAACAAGACCATAGTCAGCTAACCTCAGTCGTGTGAATGCTTTTGTCAGACACAGTTCCTGTGCTCTCAGCTCTTAGTCGTGTGTATGTTTTTGGCAGACACACTTCTTGCGCTCTCAACTCTTATAAATTTTATCAGGACAATAATTTTATACATTCTAGATGACACGTCAACGACAAAGCGAAGAAGAAAGAGCATGGACAAACATTCAATAAAGTCGTTATATTTATTAGAGAGGAAGAAACAATAATCACTCACAGGTAAGTTATACATTGCGTTATCACGATGTAAGTCCAAACACTGGAATCAAAACTCAATGCGATCTTGAAGAAAAGTTAATTCCAAATATTGTTTTTACTAGAGTTTTAAAGTAAAAGTGAAAATAAGGCATATGTAATAATTCCCATGAAAATAACAATCTCTTTAAATTGTATATCTGGTAAACCAAACCCGGGGGTGGGTAAGTGAAGCGAGCAGGGGGCAGAGGCCCCTAGTTTTTTATAATAAAAAAAAAACAACTTGAGTGATGGAAATTGATGGCAACCAAAGTAAGAAATCACAAATTCCTGATCTACAAACTCCTGGGGCCTCATGTATAATGCCGTCCATAGAATTCACACTAAAATATGGCATATGGACAAAACTGGAAATTTGTACAAGCACAAAAAAGTTCAGATGCATAAAACTGTGCGTAAGCAAGTTCCACGGACTTCTCCTTTATAAATCCCAATCAACGTGAATTTTAAGGCACATGCATGCACCAGCCACACCCCAACTCCTCACAGAATTTTGCCTATTTGAAAATCTAAATCAATATAAACAGCCACTACTGTTCAGTGTTTTGTTAAAGGACAATGGCAAAATCATGTGGAAAAAAGAAGAATTTAAGCGAATGCGAAATTTAGGTTCTGCTCAATAAAGTCTAGGCAAGGAAAAATGCACTACTTGGTGGCTTTAATCTCAAAATTTCCACTTCAATCTCATAATTTATTTTATCATTAAAGTAAAACATTGTAAACTTAATTTTACAGTCAATGTTCAATTTACTAGAGTTTCTCAAACCCCATGGTAACTAAAGCAGCACATTAAATGTTTTGTATTGTAAGTGTTCCCCGACGCAATCGTTAAATCGTGCCATGCTCCTTAAACGGGCTTCCTCTTATGCTGACAGGAGCATGTAGGTAGTGATTGTCACACAGAATACATTGCATTCATGATATTTCAGCTCTCTGAACATCTTAGAATACTAAGATGTATACTTGATATAATTTTCATGATGAAATTAAAGCATGTTTTAAACATCTGGGGGCACGGTGGTGCAAGGGTAGCAAATAAGAAGGCATTTATTATGTAGTGATTCGTTATTGAACGTACAACGTAGTGCCTCTGAAAAATGTACCAACCCCCAATTCCTGTCCTTCCGTTTTCTTTCTCCATGTAACCAGCCACCACACAATAAATATCTTTGTATTCATTACCGCTGCGTCACCATGCCCCCAACATGTTTAATACATGCTTTAATGCATTTCATCATGATATCAGGCATACATCTTAGTATTCTAAAATGTTCAGAAAGGTATAATATCATGAAAGCAATGCTTTCTGTATGGCGATTACTGCCAGCTCACTCCTGCCAGGATGTTGCAGTATGGATTCTCTGTGTGCCCCCAAATCTTTTAATTATTAGCAGTATACATTATTTAAACAAAGTTAACAATTTATCTGTAAAATGAAAATGATACCAATTATACATCCTAGTATTCTAACAAGGATGGCTCTTGGAAATCTAAATCAATATGTCAATATATGCTCGCTACTATTGAATTGAATTCCTTTATTGTCATTGTATGGTACAATGAGATTCACTATGCAAATTCTCTGTAAACTAATTTTCCTATAAAATGATAATAAAATAATAATACGATAAAAAAAACAATGAAAAATATACAAATGAAAACATAAGTACAATATACACCTACATATAGTGCAGATAGTGAAAATGGCTCATAAAGTGACTCAGGTTGTAAAATATTACAGTTGTGGTGCAAGTTTACAGTGAGGTAATTATAACTATAAGTACAAACAGTTTTACCAGGAGCACTTGATAGACTGAGTAGGTTTATAGCACTTGGGATGAAACTGTTCCTGACCCTCGAGGTCCATGCAGGAAAGGCTCTGAAGTGGTTTGCCTGATGGGAGAAGTTCAAATAGAATGTGGCATGGGTGAGTGGAATCCAAGTAGATGCCGGTTGCTTTCCTGAGGCAGTGTGTGCTATAAATGTCCTTCAGGGCTGGTAGCTGTATCCTGATAATCCTCTGTGCTTTTGACACAATCTGCTATAGAGCTTTCCAATCAGCTGCTGTGTAGCTGTGATACCACAAAAAGATGCAATGGGTTAAAATACTCTCAGTGGTGCACTAAGAGTAACAACACAAGGCATCAGTGGTATTTGGAATAGTTTGTCCATTCTATGCACCATTATATTGTTACAGAATGATTACAATCAAGTGCCGTAAATCTGTAAACAATAAGCAAATTAATTTTGGTGTATTTGATAAAGCCCACGTCATCGATGTCAATCTAAAAAAGAAAGGGAGACCAAACAGAAACAGAAGCACTGCTTTGACGCTTGGTGTCACCCGTTTGCAAAACCGAGCAGAAAAGTGCATACACACAGTGTGAGGCTGCCGTGAAAATGTGTGTGGCTTTACGCAAAGTTTCATTTTTGTACATCTTGAAATGAGTGTTAAAAAGGGCATATGCAACATTTTTGTGCATTTACACACGAGGCCCCTGGTCATTACCTCACTATTAAAAGTATTAAGGTTTTCTTAAAATTCTGTAACATCATAAGGCCATGATCTCAAGAATCTGTGACTTATGATATCATACACTGATCCACTTGCTATCTACTTTATTGTTGGTTAAAGGATCAAAAACAAAAACAATTTAAAAACAAAAATTTCAGCAGAAATTGCACTTATATATTTATTTCATCTGAATTTAGATTTTTAAAATTTTGTACCACTTTATTTAAGTATGACCTGAAAATATTACATTTTTAACATATTGAGAAATGTGCTTAATTCATCAACATAAAAATGTTTAACAGTGGAAAAAATTTAAACGGAAGAGAGCATTATCAATAACATACCTACTGTGAGTAAGCATATTGTGATAAAAATAATGACCTAAACCCTAATTGTGTTTTAATATATCTACTAAAAAATGACAAGGTCTGTGTGGGTGTCTGGGTCCTCTAAGAAATTTGATTGGTCAGTTTGCCTTTGATGTAGCTTGGCTTTGGTGACACAATAGAAAGAGGAAGTGCAAGTATGAGACACATAAGAAGGACTACAGAGCATTTGAGGAAGATGGGAAGTATAAGAGCAGACAGTAGGTGAGCAACACAGTCAGAGAAGCAGGCTTTACAGGAATGTAATTGAGAGAGGATGCACCAGGCAAAAAAGGTTCAAGCACATGAGGATACCAAGAAAAGTCACTGTAGCATGTAAGGCAAGACATATAAATATTTTAAAATATATTCTATTACCTGTTATGAAATTACATATTTGGTATTAGTGTTTCTTTCTGTAAACACTACTTAAAACATGTTTTCAGTATTCAAGTATGGTTCCAGTAATCAGGAGTTTTGAAGAATTTCAAGAAAATCTTTTTTACTGCTCACCTATTGACTGCAATAGCAGATCACCTGCTTGTAAGTTTTCATTAAGCATGTGAGAATGGTGTTTAAATGAAAAAAAGTAAAATGTAACTTATACAGTTTAATAAAAATAATACAGCATAGCATTTCATAAACATAATAAACCTACTCAGTATTTAACCTAAGGATTAACATATTTAGAGATCTTTATATAAACAATATATTTTCAACTTAAGAACAATCACATTCCAAATTAAATTTTCCAGCTACACAGTTTTTTCTTACATACAAATTAGAAATTTTGCTGGGAGAGGCCTAGCCAATTTTCCACACTTCATCTATTTGTGCCCTGGAGGCGGTGCTGGTTGGTCTTGGTCGAGACTCGGACAGCATCACAGCAATTTCTATCTATATATATAATTCACTAAGCAGCCGACCATGGCACGCAAGTCAGAGACCATGGGATACACACGACAGAGCCATGCCCGCCAACTCTAACCCTCCTCCCGCGTCATGGGATACGCACGACCACGTCCACCCTCGCAAACCACCTTTACATGCTGCATACATCGATTCCCATCCATCGACAAACATGCTTCTTCTTAAATGGTCCTGCAGGAACAGGGAAAACCTTTGTCTACAAAAACCTGATTCATACCATACTAAAAGCATAGTGTTTTTGTTGGCTTGCCCGCCTGCCCGCCTACCTGACTGTTACCAGCATTCACCGCAATCAACTAGAGTGTAAAACTATCACAGCTGTACCTCACAAACTGTCCTTATTCCCCAGATTTCCCTGACCCCATCAGATTCAAATTTGCCTTTTACTTTTACATGCAATTTCCTGACCCCATCAGATTCAAATTTGCCTTTTACTTTTACACGCAGACAATTTCCTGTTAGATTAGCTTTTGCAATGACAATTAATAAGGCACAGGGCCAAACTTTCAAAAAGACATGCCTCTATCTGCCAACTCTAAGACCATGGGATATGCATGACAGAGCCCCGCCCACCAACTCTAACCCTCCTCCCGCGTCCACCCTCGCTCTCAAGGCATGCACACTGCCTGCTCATGTGCCCGCACGCAACACCTCACCAAACACCGCCTCAGTCGCTTTCGTCTCTGCTATAGTCCACATGCAACTCTGAGCCACGTTGACTTTTCATTGTTCTTTTCGGTTCCGGCTGCTTTTCTATATACAGTTAGGTCCATAAATATTTGGACAGAGACAACTTTTTTCTAATTTTGGTTCTGTACATTACCACAATGAATTTTAAATGAAAAAACTCAGATGCAGTTGAAGTGCAGACTTTCAGCTTTAATTCAGTGGGGTGAACAAAACGATTGCATAAAAATGTGAGGCAACTAAAGCATTTTTAACACAATCCCTTCATTTCAGGGGCTCAAAAGTAATTGGACAAATTAAATAACTGGAAATAAAATGTTCATTTCTAATACTTGGTTGAAAACCCTTTGCTGGCAATGACAGCCTGAAGTCTTGAACTCTTGGACATCACCAGATGCTGGGTTTCCTCCTTTTTAATGCTTTGCCAGGCCTTTACTGCAGCGGCTTTCAGTTGCTGTTTGTTTGTGGGACTTTCTGTCCAAAGTTTAGTCTTCCAACAATCAGTATCATGAAACGCCGCCCAATCAATTTGACTGCATTTGGCTGGATTTGAGCAGACAGTATGGCTGCTTCTGTCCTGTGTCACATCATCAATAAACACTAGTGTCCCAGTGCCACTGGCAGCCATGCACACCCAAGCCATCACACTGCCTCCACCGTGTTTTACAGTTGATGTGGTATGCTTTGGATAATGAGCTGTTCCACGCCTTCGCCATACTTTTTTCTTGCCATCATTCTGGTAGAGGTTGATCTTAGTTTCATCTGTCCAAAGAATGTTTTTCCAGAACTGTGCTGGCTTTTTTAGATGTTCTTTAGCAAAGTCCAATGTAGCCTTTCTATTCTTGAGGCTTATGAGTGGCTTGCACCTTGCAGTGCACCCTCTGTATTTACTTTCATGCAGTTCTCTCTTTATGGTAGACTTGGATGTCAATACGCCTACCCCCTGGAGAGTGCTGTTCACTGGGTTGGCTGTTGTGAAGGGGTTTCTCTTCACCATGGAAATGATTCTGCGATCATCCACCACTGTTGTCTTCCGTGGACGTCCAGGTCTTTTTGCATTGCTGAGTTCACCAGTGCTTGCTTTCTTTCTCAGGATGTACCAAACTGTAGATTTTGCCACTCGTAATATTGTAGCAATTTCTCGGATGGGTTTTTTCCGTTTTCGCAGCTTAAGGATGGCTTCCTTCACCTGCATGGAGAGCTCCTTTGACCGCATGTTGTCTGTTCACAGCAAAATCTTCCACATACAAGCACCACACCTCAAATCAACTCCAGTCCTTTTATCTGCTTAATTGATAATGACATAACGATGGACTTGCCACCACCTGCCCATGAAATAGCCTTTGAGTCAATTGTCCAATTACTTTTGAGCCCCTGAAATGAAGGGATTGTGTTAAAAAAATGCTTTAGTTGCCACACATTTTTATGCAATCGTTTTGTTCACCCCACTGAATGAAAGCTGAAAGTCTGCACTTCAACTGCATCTGAGTTGTTTCATTTAAAATTCACTGTGGTAATGTACAGAACCAAAATTAGAAAAAAGTTGTCTCTGTCCAAATATTTATGGACCTAACTGTATAATCCACAAAGTCGCCCGACCATGGGATACGAACGACAGAGCCCCGCCCGCCAACTCTAACCCTCCTCCTGCGTCATGGGGAACGCATGACAGAGCCCCGCCCGCCAACTCTAACCCTTCTCCCATGTCCACCCTCGCTCTCGAGGCACTGCTTGCTCATGTACCCGCCCCCAACACCTCACCAAACACATCCTCACTCGCTTTGGTCTTTGGTACAGTCCACATGCAGCTGTGAGCCACGTTGACTGTTCATTTGCCTACCATGGCCACCGCTTCAAATGTATTTCATGGAAACAACACTTCTTTCAATGTTATAAAAATTCCTGCATCAGGTAACTGTTTGTTTCTATCAGTCAGTTTTTTCTGGAAAAATGTCATTGACGAAACTGTTGCTCTCGAACTTCACAACATGGCTGTTGCCAACATTGGGATAACTTCGGCGACGTGATGTCCGTTGTTCTTAGTCACGAAAGCATAGTCATACAGTCTGCTCAACAATATTCTGACCACATGAATACTTCCGGAGTTTATGGTGGCTAGGCAGAAATTGTGGCAATGTCCCAAATGCTTACAGCTACTATCACCATTCACTTCCAAGAACGTCTTCATGCCTCTCCTCGAGTGTGCAGTCCGACCCAACATCTCTCCATATCCCTGCTCTTTAGCGGTCCTTTGGATCATGGGCATTACGAAGTTCTCTTGCCTCTCAAATACACACGTGATGACCTTCTGGTGCCATCTATTGACAATGTCGGTATGTGCACACAAAGTACACACCCGCGTGATCGCCACATGTACTGGAGTATAAGACTATCGCAGCTGCTACCTCACAAACTGTCCTTATTCCCTGGATATCCTTGATCCAATCAGATTCAAATTTGCCTTTTACTTTTACACGCAGACAGTTTCCTGTTAGATTGGCCTTTGCAATGACAATTAATAAGGCACAGGGCCAAACTTTCAAAAAGATATGCCTGTATCTGCCAAAACCAGTTTTCAGTCACGGACAATTGTATGTTGCTCTCTCCAGAGTTCCATCTTTTTATTCACTCACAGTCGTATCCTCAAACCCACCCCAACTGGACAACTGTGTCTTTCAGGAAGTGTTCACCCATCAATAAATAATTATGCGGCGTATGCTATGCCGCGGGTTGGCTAGTATACAATATTTCAGGAAGTCTGGCTTTCATCAGTCCTGGGAAACAGTAAGAAAGAGACCTTTCAACTAGCAACCCAGGGAGGTAGTGGAGCTCAGCTATGCATGGAGTACACTCTGGTTCAGTATGTACCAGGAATTCCATAATTCAGGTAGGGATCTTTCATTGACCATATATGCCTTGTGAGCATTGTCATCTAGTTACAGCATTACTGAGCCATGTGTTTTGGGAATGCACTAAGTTAACAACATGTTGAACAATGCTCTGTGAGTGCTTCTTAGGCAGCTGTGGTGTTGCGGTCTTTCCTGGCGCGTTTGATTGGTGTCCTCCCACATGGAATTGGAGTGTAAGAAAAGAGGCTGATTGTAGTATTCTGTGTTCACTGCTACTGCATACACTTATTTTGCCTGACTGGGAGGAGTTTCTAAGCCCACCTTATGTAATTCAGTGGGAGGGAGATGTTCCATATTGTCCCAGATTGGAGGCAATTGGATTTTCTTTTAGATGTGTCCTAAGCTTTTAAAACTCATGGCAAGAATTCATTATTTGTTTGATTGGTGGTATGCCATTGTGGTGTTTTGCTTTTTGAAAATATAAAAAACATAATAATAAACATAAAAAGACTGTAAAATTAACTCCACTTCCCTTGAACATAACTACACTAATGAATGCCATCAAAAGCCACACAAAAATCTTGAATTATTTTTGTACAGAGCAGGAATAAACAAGGAAAAGAAGAAAATGTGTTGCTAAATTATTTTTTGTAATTTTAATAAACTACTGGAAACATCAGGACCTTGAAGAAGTGATTCTCACAAAGCACAGCACCCAGGTAATTCCACCGAGGTTGTTGCAATATCCCTCACTACAAGCTGATGTCACCACATCTCTTTTACTGATAGTCATGACACTTTTTTTTTTGTTTCTGGGAATTACGTGGCTGTGGAAGGCTGCACCTCAAATTCTAGGGTCATATTACATGAGTCATGTCATAAGCTCTTGATTAAGACCAAGGTTGAGAGTCAGTGCCTAGTGGTTCACAAGTATTTGCATGTCAGACAGACGACACTTAGCATTTTATACATATAGAATTAATAATAATAAACACATTTTGAAATGCTGACAATTAACATTATTGAAAATGGTTGTTTTGTTATAATAAAAGAAATTGAATTTAAATCAGTTCAAAATTAAGAAAAAATGTACATGCTCAAACATGATGCAAAATTCTAACAACACTAACTTCACAAGCTTTTTTTCTTTTCAATATATTGATTTTATAATTAAATTTTATTTTTATTTTCAATTTTCACATCAACCTGTTTGTTACACAGACTGCAAACAGTGTAATAATGCTTGCATTTTTGTACTTTTTATTCCCAGCTTGAAAACAATCTTTCAGAAATTATAAAAATTAATTTGATATAAAATATACAGTACTAAAATATAAATGCTAATGAATTTACAATTTAGTTAAGTATAAAGATTTTATCATTAGCCAAAGAAAACATAATCATTCAGGCAAAAGTGCAACTGCATAATTAAAGCCTATTTTTACAATTACCAGTGTCATCTCCAAGACCACAGATATCATTATCATTCAAAGGTCATAAGTACATATTGTTAAGTCATGTAAAAAACAAAGTATTAATAAGTAGAGTTAATTAAAATTATCACCCAGTGGGAAATTTATGCCTAAATGAACACTGTAGGGTAGCATGATGACAGTGTTTACTGGTGCTGTCACACAGCCCAAAAAAACTGGTCTTAAATTCTGGCCAAGTCACTGTATTTGTGGTTTGATTGTGTTTTCCCATGGGTCTTTGCTTTCCTCACATAGTAACTAAGATTTATATGTTAAGTGGCTTGGTATGAATGTGTGTGTATGTGCATGTTTGTGTTTATGTATGAGTCAGAAACAATCTCTGTTTTATGAAACAAAATATCCTATCTAGTGTGACTGCAAGTCAAGTCAGATCAAGTTGGGGAGCATGCACTGGTACAGTGTGTTGCTGCACCCACTACACAACGAAATAACTTGGGATCCTGGATTGCAACACCCCAGGCAGACATGCGATCCAGTCCCACCCTCCGGAAATGACCCTCTATCTGCCACAGCCAGGTGTTACGTGGGCGACCCCTTGGTCTGGTCCAGCCACTCGGGTCCCCAACAATGAGGATCTTAGTGCCATAACTGACGCTCCCTCACAATACAGGTAATGTGCCTCATTCAGGATTCCATGAGCAACCGCTCATTCGACACAAAGTCAAACCAACAGTACCCAAGGATTTTCTGGAGTGACACAGTACCAAAGGAGTCCAGTCTCCATCTCAGGTCACTAGATAGCGTCCATGTCTTGCAACCATATAGTTGCAAGACAGGAAGCACCAGGACTCTAAAGACTTAGACCTTCGTCCTTTTGCATAGATATCGGGAGCACCACGCACCTCTTTCCAGTGACCTCATGACCCCCTATGCTCTCCAATCCGTCTCCTGACTTCATAAGAAAAGTCACCAGAGACATGAATGTCACTGCCAAGGTAAGTAAACCTCTCAAAAAGGTCAACACTCTCTCCACAAACAGACACACTGCTGATGGCTGTGCCCAAGAGGTCATTAAAGGCCTGGATCTTGGTTTTTATCCAGGACACTCACAAGCCCTGACACTCACACTCCTCGCTCAGTCTCTCAAGCACCCCGATCAGAGCCTCCATTGACTTCGCGAAGATCACAGCATCGTCAGCAAAGTCAAGATCCGTGAACCTTTCTTCACCAACAGATGCCCCACAGCCGCTGGACCCCACGACCTTGCCCAACACCCAGTCCATACAAGCATTGAACAGAGTAGGAGCAGCAACACATCCCTGACGAACCCCAAAATCATCTGGGAAAAACGCAGAGGTCCTGCCTCCACTCTGCACAACACTCACAGTACCAGTGTACAGGCCGGCCATGATATACAGCAACCTCGAGGGGATCCCGCAAATCCCCAGGATGTCCCACAGGGCAGCTCGATCAACTGAGACGAACACTTTGCGAAAATCGACAAAGGCTGCAAAGAAACTCTGCCGATACTCATGTTTGCGCTCCATGAGAACCCTCAGTGCTAGGATGTGCTCGATGATAGACTTCTTAGGTGTTAAACCAGACTGTTCCGGTCGCTGGTTTGTAAGCAAGTGATCACAGATCCTATTGAGGACGACCCATGCAAGGACCTTACCCAGCACCGAGAGCAGTGTTATCCACCTGTAGTTGCAGCAATCCAGGCAATTACCCTCCACTTTCCAGATAGGGACGACAAGTCCCATTTTCCAATCAGTTGGGATGATGCCAGTCTCCCAAATGGAAGCAAAGATTGTTTGCAATGCCAGGAGGACAGCCTTACCACCAGCCTGGAGAAGTTCACCATGGATACCACAGATCCCTGCAGCCTTTCCCCCCCTCAGCTGGTTTACCACCTGTGCAATCTCAGTGAGATTGGGTGGTTCACAGCTAATTGGAGGATCAGCCTCAAGAACCATGGAACCAGAGATATCCAACGCCCTAGCCAGAGGATCAGCTTTGAACAACTGCTCAAAGTAGCCAGCCCAGAGGGTCATAACTGCAGTGTCATCCATAAGGACCGTTCCATCAGCTGCCCTGACTGCAACTCTCCGAGGAACAGATTCAGATGTGCATAATGCTTCGATTCCTCTGTAAGCAGGATGGGGGTCGCTAGACCACAGATGGTGTGTCACTTGCTCACAGATTCCTCTAACAAACGCCTCTTTATCTGCCCTCAGAGCCCTCGCAGCCGTCCCTCTCAGTTCCCGGGACAGACCAGAGTTGCCATTGAGCTGTGCGCTGCGACTCCTCTCCATGATATCCAGGGTGCCCTGCGAGATGAAACACCTCCTTCTGGGAACACCGGTAACACCAACACAACCCTCAGCAACTTTCAGGGTCTTGTCACGGAAGGTCTCCCACATCACATTAGGATCGGCAGTCGTACCCAAATCTGAAAGTTCCTCACACAAACTGTGTGCAAACTCATTAGAAACAGCCTCGTCTTGGAATCTGGCCAAGTCCAGGCTCATATTTCCTAGTAGGTAGTAACCTACTGGACCTAAGCTGGATCCTAAGAGTAGCAACAACAAGTCTGTGGTCAGAATTCACAAACTGGGCACTTCTGTAGACCCTGCAGTTTTGCAAGAGCCTCCAGCATCTGCCCACGAGGATGTGATCGATCTCCTTCACCGCACCACCAGTATTGGAATACCAAGTCCAATGATGCGGTTCAGGATGATGGAACCAGGATCCAGAGATTCGCAGCCCCTAACCTTTTGCAAAGTCAAGGAACATGGAGCCACTTTTACCACGGTCACCAGATCCATGGGGATTGAGACAATCCTCATAGCCAGCCCTGTCAGTGCCAGTGGCTGCACTGAAGTCACCCATGACTAGAGGAGTGTCACCTCGTGGGCACCCATCAACCACCGAGCGAAGCTACGAATAAAATGTCTCCCTCACCGCGGTCAGAGCATACACTGAGACAACAGACAATGCACCCAGAGAGTGCCGTAATCGGAGTCTCATAATACGCTCGTTGAAAGGAGTGACATCGGACACCACTGGAAGAAGCCAATCAGCTACAGCAACAGCTACTCCCCGAGTATGACAGCCATCAGACCGACCAGACCAATAAAAGGTGTATCCACCTACAGAGATCTGGCCAGTCCCCAGTCTGTGCACCTCAGAGAGTGCCGCCACTGAAATGCGGAGTTTACTCAGCTCCTCCGACAATAGAGGAAGATGATCATCTTGCCGGAGAGACAAGTCATTCCATGCACCCACCCATATGGGCCGCCTCAAATTGGGACGGGAGTGCTGCCGTGCAGCAGGCAACACCTCAGCAGCACACCAGTTCCGATCCTCAACAGACCTGACTCTATTGGCTCTCCAACAGTTTCAACTCTTCCGGGGATGGGGCTCCTGAGGGCTTTCCCCCATCCCCTTCATGATGCGAGCAGCCTTCCTATGGGCGGCTTCAGCAGAGCTACTCCCACGGAGAGCAAAAAGGAGTCCTTTCTGTAGTCTTGGAGCTTTGTGAAGTTGTTTTTACGGTGGCCGGAGTGCCAATCCTGCCACCAACCCCCATGATTTCCCTGCAAGTTGGAGGACCGCTTGCAGGGCCGGATGCAGTTTAATGTCATACCCAGTGTGACTGCAATGTACAGAAATATAATCATTATCAGATCAATGTGATTTATGCTTTAAATGATATTGTTTAAATGGTAATGGTAATGTCATATTATGCAGTACATATATATCCACCTTAACAAAAGGCCAGGTGTCTGTGTATCTGTGTGCTTGTCCAGTTGCTATGCCTCTATCATTCCAAAAGATGTTGCATCACAAACATTTGTAATAATTAAATGCACTGCATTTGTCAACCCAACATATAGCACATTACAAACATTAACATTGATTTTATAAATTCCATACCAAATGACATATAACAGAGGCATATGCATTGCATTTGTGAACAGATGGCGTATCACAAACATTTATAGTAATGCAATTTATTACATGATGCACAATCAGCTTGAAAGACAAATGTAGTGCATTTTATTATTGTATGCATTACAAAATACTTTCTAATAGATGGTACTGTAAATGTTAATGCTGAGATCTATGCTGACAACGTGGATTCAACCTGTCTTAAAAAGGTAGTATGACTAGTATATGTAAAGATATAAAGACGTCTTCATTTTCTGCAAATTTTATTGTGTTGTAGGTTTAATTTAAAATTAAAAAAACATTTTATTAAAAGCTAAAGTGTGCACGTATTCAATTCTGTCACCTATTTGTGGAGCTGGGTGTCTATAAAAATATGGATTATTATGCCCAGTAAAACCTCGATTATCCATCACTCAATTAACCGTCACTCTCCATTATCAGGGCAAAAAAAAAAACATTGTGCACGCCACAATCTACCTATTGCTATTGCCACACGATATGCTGCAAACTCTGCACATTGGAACAACTCTCTCTTCTGCTACTGCGTAGTGTTCTTCCCCAGCACCACATGTCACGCCGCATTTTAAAATCAAAGTGTCAGATACTTGTTTTCAGCTTTAGTGGCGTTTTGTAGCTTTTCTCTTTTGCTATAATTAAACTACTATACATTTTTATGGCTGATACACATATGCGTGTGGTCTTGGAATTTTCACAAAAAACTGAAATTATTAAACGTTTAAAAAATGGCAAAAGTACGGAGTAGAAAGAACAACAGTGAACAATATGGAGACAAAACTGAAAAACATATGGAAAATGGAAACCACTGACGGTAATGTTATTCTGTAATAATGTTAAAGCTCTTCTGCATTATAATTTTCTTTTTAAATTCTGTTCTATTATTTTTTGTTAATATATTGTGACATGCAAGCAGCTTGTAATGCACTGTGCAGGAGCAGAGAGGGCAGAATTCTGTGTAAGTGATGGGACTGAGTGAAGGGCTTCTGTTCTGTGAGGGGCGGACATGCCCCTTAGGAGATGAGTGACAGGAGAAGTTACGAGAAAAAGGAAGGTGCAGTGGAAAAAAGTTTTGAGTAGGGAGTCAGGAAACAATAAGCAGGAGTGTTTGCGGTATAGAAAAAGATAGATTATGAGTTGCTGGAGATAATTATCAGTAGGGAAAGCTTTCTTTTATTGTTTTGGAGATGTGCTCTGTAACTCAGATAGCAAAGTATAAGACAGGGAACCGTTTGTTATGGAACAAAGACTTCCAAGTAAAACCTCTGAGTTGTATTTGTTTATTACGCTGGTCATTACAATATTATATAAATTAATTAATTTTGTTAATGCTATATTATATTTTGTTAATATAGTTTTTTTTGTAAATAAATACAACTATTCACTAAAATAACCACTATATCATTTTTAAAGTAGCTGTTTTGTTATTCGTCTTTTCCCTTATCCATCATGGCCTTTGTCCCGACCCCTTACCACTAATCAACATTATACTGATTTATGTGGAGGTAGTAGGGGTGGGCAGTATGACCAAAATTCTATATCACGGTATTTTTCTAAATTATCCCGGTTTCACGGTATTCTACGGTATTTTTTTCCCCATGCATGAATGGATGTTAACCACATTTTCCACTGCAATTACTGGCTAAGAATAACCTATTCAACTGTCAAGAGCATTGTACATTGTACAAAAAAAACATTTTAATGTGCACACAAGTATTAATACAGGTTTGCATGGCCCCATAAACTGATAGTTTTCAAGGGGGTGGCACTAATGAAGAGAAGGAATCACATTGCATGACAGAGGCAGTCAAAATATAGAACCTTTTTATTGAACAAATTTTGCAAAAACTTAAACTATAATTTTGACAACATATTTTCAACCATCCAAAGAGGCATTTAGACTTAGTAAAATATCCAGAAGTGCTTGTCAAAAGTTGTATTGCACCGAATATGTCTTAGAAAAGGAATAAATAGTAAATATTTTTTGTAAACCAACTACACTTTCTGTTAATGTTAACAATCTCTGTCCACAGACACATTAAAGTGACTTTTTAAACAACTTTATCATTATTAAACTGCATAATATTTACACTAATAAATAATAACAATAAAATAAATAATAGTATTATTACTGATAGTTGCACTATTACTTCAAGGCTTCAAGCCCAGGTGCATTACACAGTATTCACCAAATTAAAATAAAATAAAACAAGTGCAACTTGGTGATGACATCTTTACCAACTGAACCATCATTTAGGCAAACTGCATTAATATGGACCTTGCTTCAAGCTAAGCTATATGCATAAATAATAAAACTGCAACTTGCATTTATAATGCTATTTGTGGTATAGCCCTACGGAATCGTATTACGGCCACGGTGAAGAAAAAAAAAACGGACACAGGGAAGAAAAAAACAAACTATATGTCGAGAATAAAGTCAACATTTCCACTTTATTCTCGTCATTTATGTCGAGATTAAAGTCGACATTTCCACTTTATTCTCATAGTTTACTTCATAATTAAAGTAGAATGTCGTAAACTAAACTTCTTCCTAAAATCAATGTTTAATTTACTAGATTTTGTCAAACCCCATCATAAATAAATGCAGCACATTAAATGCTTTGTGTTAAGTGTTCCCCGACCCAGTTGTTAATCACTACGCTTCTTAAACTGACTTCCTCCGCACTAAGAGGAGACAGCGATCACCGCACAGAATCCATTCACTTCATGATATTCCTGCTTTCTGAAAATTTAGAATGCTAAGATAAATACTTGATATCATTTTCATGATGAAATGCATTAAAGCAGGTATTAAACATGCACGGTAGTGAGGCGGTAGTGCTGCTCCCTTGCAGTAAGGGGTCCCCAGGTGTATGTTCAGTGTAGAGAACTTTATGGTAGGTGTGACGAGGCTCCAAAAAACTGGACGTATGAATGGGTATCGCACAGGTTTAACTTAAATATTGTGTAAATGTTGGGTTTGTGATCTGGTGGTCGGAGACACGAACACAGAATTCAATGCATTTTCTTCTGAGCGGGCTTTCTTTATTGCATGCATGCTGTCTCTATCTGACGTACCAAAACCCCAGTTCCTATCCTTCCTTTTTCTTTCTCCACATAACCAATCACCACACGATAAACGTCTTTGTGAAATTAAAACTAGTTATAAACTTAGCCCATGGAGTGTTCAGAACTTTAAAAATATCTTCGTTATACATGTTTAATTATGCCATCCATTCAGGGTTGCGCCCATCCCTGAACGAGTCGCCAGCACATCGCAGGATGAATATGAGCAAAACATACACTAGCAGGGTCAATATAGCATAACAAAACCCCACATCCTACATGACTTTGAAAGGAAACTGAAGCACGCCGAGTAAACCCACCAGAAAAACATACAAATGCAAGGCAGGGTTCACCCGAGACACCCTTGCTGTGAGGCAGCAGTGCAACCTCCATGCCGCCGTGCCCCCACATGATTAATGCATGCTTTAATGCATTTCACCATGACAATTATATCAAGCATTTATCTTAGCATTCTAAATTTTCAGAGAGCAGGAATATCATGAAGTGAATGTATTCTGTGCAGCGATCGCTGCGGCACCTCCTCTTAGTGCAAGAGGAAGTCAGTTTAAGAAGCTCGGGGAACACTTAACACAAAGCATTTAAATTGTTATATAACTTTTGACGGGGTTTGTGAAAATCTAGTAAATTAAATATTCATTTTACGATGAAGTTTAGTTTACGATGTTCTACTTTAATGACAAATTACGAGAATAAAGTCAACATGTCGACTTTAATCTTGACATAAATGGCGAGAATAAAGTAGAAATGTCAAGAATAAAGTCAACATGTCGACTTTATTCTCATCATAAGCGTCAAGATTAAAGTGCAAATGTCGAGAATAAAGTCAACATGTCGTCACACTATTACACAGTACCCAGGTACATTACACTGTATTGAAAACAAATAAAACAAGTACAACTTGGCTTGCAGTATTATCGAGTAGTATAGAAACAGTATTTACACATTTGAACATAATGGTCCACATCCGACCTTTTAAAACCAAAGTATCTTCAGGCAACGGACGTGACTCCTTTTTTTCGGCAAAAGTTCTTCTGTGTCATCATGTTCAACTTTATCGTCAGCTTCAGTTTCGAAATGTTCTCTGTCCATTTTCACCGCACAATACCTACACTAGTGATGGGCCGCTCGATACTCAGGTTTCGACACTGTGTCGAGCTTTCGAAGCACTGGAGATCGAAGCACCGCTTCGAGGCTTGCTTCAAATGCGCCCGTCACGTGATTTTGAGTCACGCTTGCATAATGATGTCATTGATATCTGCGCAGTCAGCAGTCGATTTGGTCATTCAGTAGTCTGTTAAAGCGCTTTGGCTCAAAGCGTAAAAGCAGTTGTTCTTGCTACAGCGATAAGGTTCGCTAACCCGAGATCAAATCCTAATTTAGGCTCGCATATGTTGAAATAAGGATTTTGTATAAAACAGTTAAGTAGTACTTGTCTGAAAGTTAACAAATATATTTTGGAGACATTATGAACGATTTACATGGGGCACCTTTTTCCTTGGTGTGGAATCGTGTCCACCTAGAATCTGTAACAAATTAATAAGCATATTTTGCGTAAGGTAGCACGTATTATAACAATCCAGAATCTACTCTACGCCATGTCGATCATATCAGAGAGGCTAAGAAACGCTTCACTAAAGCCGACGTGGTCATTACACCAGTATATGCGCAAGACACTATCATTAAACGTTTTTACTATTCAGTGATTCCCAGATCTGTAGCTGATTTGTATTACTGATTTCCAAAAAGCAATGTGAGTAAAAGCGTGTGCTGCATAACTAATCACAACTGTCTTCTGCAATTGTAGGAAAGCTTCGGGAGTTCTGCGTTAATGAGACAAAAACGTTGTAAAGAAACTTTGCGAATTCATCCAGAGGTGAACATAAAGATCACTCAAGTACTGACAAGAAGGAGCAGCTGGATAAGCACATCTGGAGCCAAACTTTCAAAAAAGCACCTGACTTTGTCAGCAACATCCTTTCCTTCTGAATGCATCTTATCAAAGGCTGCGCCGGGGGGGGTAAATAAGTAATCTTCCGAACTGCAGCTCAACGGAGAAAATCATTGATGTAAATAAAATTATTGAAAGACTAAGCTTTTGTCGTTTCTATATTCTTAAACCATCTTCCAGTCCCACAATCCCCCGCAGTCACTGTCACATTTAACGTTCCCTGCTCCTCACCTGTCGTGTCACCCAAAGCATCAACACTCAGTGTCATTCAAAGCTTTACCGTCCTTCCTTTCATAGACATAAAATAAGACACACATTCCCTCTACATATGTGTCCAATAATAATAGTAAACTGGCAGGAACGAGAAAAAGCACAAGATGGGAATATTCATGACAAGAGCCTCGGCATCAGGGTGAGGATGTGCCTTGTCACCCATTACGTGAGCTCGTCTGCCACCCTTCAGTTGCACTGGCACACCTTACACTCTGGGGCAATTGCAATGGAGAATACCAACAATGTACACCTTCAGAAGTGGAATAAATCGACTGTATAAGTAGAACATTTCAGATAAACTATGAATTTTGTTAATCATAAACAATGCAACATAACTATTATATGTGTTGTTACTTTTTATTTATTCTCACCAAACGTTACATATCTACATGGGAAATGAACATGGGTAATATGTTTATAATCATTCTCACTAAAATACACTGTCAAAATATATTAATGAGCAAACTGAGACACATTGGCCTTTAGGAAATATAAAAAAGCGTATGCGCTGCCATTTAGGACAGAATGCATTGTTAATTTGACGCACTCTCTACAGATGTGATGTCACAAAAAAAAAGAAACAGCACAGTCCGTGCAAACTCATCGCCTCCTTGGTTTTTGACCTTATGATTGTCAACATCAAATCAATAAAGTCATTTTAAGAAGATGACAAGTCTGCTATAGTCAGTTCAATTAACGCTCCTTTTAAAAAATTGCTTATACCGAATATAAATCAGAATCTCAATGATGCGGGACTCGCGAGTAGTAACGAATAATATATGACACTGAGAAATTGTAATTCCTAATAACGGGAACAAGTAAAAACTACGATTTCCTAAAACGGACACTGTAAATGTAGGCATTTCAATAAATAATTTAGGAGACTTGTGTGTGCATTTCAATACCAATTTAAGAACTACGTAGGCTACCTGTTGTACTATAAACGCTACCTCAAGCAGCACTTAACAGTAAATAGTCTAACAGGACAATGACTGACTGAAAAGAAGATGCTGCGCCGCTACAATAAAGGTTCACACTGTCATTCTGCATGTTTAGAAGGCGCTGATTGGCTGAAACTGTTTATAGCGAATTGTCTTAAATTGGTAGTGCCGTATAGCGATCAGAAATGAAAAGACACATTTAGGCATGCTGGACAGTAGTTTGTTTTTCTACAATACAAATTCAGTACGACACCAGGGTCTCCAAACACACAAATATGAAGCTTATTACGTTTTACAGTGAAACTCTTTACATACACAATATAATTAGGGGCGTGTGCCCCCTGCCCGTCTACGGCGGCCCAATCTTCCCTCGACAGCTCGATTCGCTCACTATCCGTCCAAGCTGAAAATATTGTTAAATGGAGGAATTGAAAAAAACCTTTAACAAGTGGAGGATCGACGACGCGAACCGCTGGTGTTTTTACCGAGAGACAGTTGTGATACCATTGAGCCACGTAATCAGGATAATCAACGAGCTTCGCACAACTGAACTACTACCACTGTTCTTACTGCGGCGGATGTGGAAATATGTTGTCTGACATATGCACGTTAAATTGGTTTAATTGACACGAGAGTATCATTGTTGTATTCTCCTAATGAAGACAAAAAAATTATATTTATAGATGTATACTATATGACATACGGTTTTGAACAAAATTAAGCGTTCCATAAAAAGGTTGCACGATTTACCTAATCTTTTTATATATATAAAGTTGATATATGACAATATATCTTTGACACTATGTATCAGACAAAGGAAATCACAGCAAACCACAAGAACAATAATTACTTCTCAGCAACTACCTGAATTGTAGTTTAACTATATTAAGTGAAGTGTGTAATGTCAATACGAATTACAAAATATAACTAGAGAGTTAAGTGTCAGATAGACTCTCAAAATATAGAGGTCAATGCCTTTGAGTGTGCTGAGGCTTCACAAAGATTCAGTAACCAGTGACCATGTCTGCTCAAGATTTCGAAGCCCTATCATGATCCAATCTCTGTACTACGCATGTCTGAGGCTTCAGAGCTCCGTCATGAGCTCAGTACTACGCATGTCTGAGGCTTCAAATCCCCGTTTGAAGCCCGTCATGACGCAATCTCAGTAGTACTACGCATGTCTGAGGCTTCAAATCCCCGTTCGAAGCCCATCATGACGCAATCTCAGTAGTACTACGCATGTCTGAGGCTTCGAATCTGCTCGAGGCTTCGAAGCCTCAGTTACCCCAGTGCGCATGTCTGAGGCTTCAAATCTGCTCGACACTTCGAAGCCTCAGTTACCCCAGTGCGCATGTCCGAGGCTTCGAATCTGCTCGACGCTTCGAAGCCTCAGTTAACCCAGTGCGCATGTCAGAGGCTTCGGTGTCCTGTCACGATCTCAGTACTCAGCATGTCTGAGGCTTCGGCACCCTATCAGGATGCAATCTCAGTACTACGCATGTCTGCTCATTGCTTCGAACCGCAATGCATGGGGGCGGGACATTTCCATTCCTCATGTCAGCTTACTGCTTCGACCCGAGAGTTAGGAAGTTATATTAATTACATTACACTGCATATTCCACCACCAGGTTACAAAATTTCAACAGAGTTGTGATTGGTGAAACAAATCTTTCTGGATCATCAACACAACTGAAATTATTGTGCAGTACATTACTTAGTGTCAAAATATAAAATGACAAATTTTGCATATTAAAATGCTGACTATTAGAATGCATAAGAACAGCTGTACTAATATGGTTCAAAATACTTCCTTCACCATAATACTCTGGCTGTTCTCATAAATATTCCAGTCTCTGTGTTGCACTGCCTCACTTCTATAGTGAACAGTGCTATGCGTGTATTCACTGAATATAGAAATCAACATATATATGATTGTACCGCTACTTCGCGGTTCACTTTTCGCGGATTCACGACTTCGCGGGTTTTTAAATACAAGTGATTGCCCGCCTATCGCGGAAGTTATGTTCCAGGCCCATCAGCAACAGGAGAAAATCCGCGATATAGAAAGACCATATAAATAAACATTTTTATAGTTTAAGCCTTAAAATACCCATCCCACATGCTTTAAACACATGTAAACTTATAAAACACACTTTGTTAACACATATGATATGTGGATGTCGGGCTAAGGATGTGAGTAACATCTCACTATTATAAAACATTTTAACTTCATGCAAGACAAAACAGTGAGACAGGAAAATTGGTGATGTACAGGCTTTTAAATTATTGACACGCAGAGCGACAAGCAGCACAAAGCCAGCACAAAGTCCACTTCTCCTTAGCATTCATTCTGCTCCCCACCCCCTTGACAATGCAAAGTGGTAGGAGCGTACTGCGCTTCCGGGGAGGGGGGGTTTGAGCGAAGGTGCGTTCAGCTCTCACACACCCACACACACACCCACACACACACACTCCTCCTCCTCCTTCCGAACGCGCAGAGCGACAAGCAGGCATTTTGGCAGAAGCAGCACAAAGTCCATTTCTGCTCAGCATGAGTTCAGCTGCCCCCCTTCACAAAGCCAGTGCAGACACATTGACATCTGATCGCTGCGTGCAGTGTGCAGTGTTGGTCTGAGGTGTTTAAGAATGTAGAAAGTGTTTAAGAGCATAGGAAGTGTTTATAAGAGCATGGGAAAGGTTAACAAGAGAGTGAGAAAGGTTTATAAGAGTGTGGGAAGGGTTTATAAAGCCTTAAAATATGTATAAATAATAAAATAAATATAGGTCGCTACTTCTCGGATTTTCACCTATCGCGGGGGGGCTCTGGAACGTAACCCCCGCAATAGGTGAGGGATTACTGTATATACATATATATATATTTGCAGCTGGAGATCCACAAAGGGAGAAAAAATGTATCATGTATCAAAAAAGTAGTTTTTATTCCTGAGCTTTCAACCCCTGCCAGGGGTCTTCATCAGAGGATAATGCTTAGACTTGCAAGAATCAAAGGCAATATATAGCAAAACATTATGTGGATGGGGGGTGGCTAAATCAGTGTGATGGGGGGGGGGTATTGTGTACAGTTTATTTATTATGAACATGTTCTTAAGTTTACATATGCTGGATTTACGTCCAAGTGTCTGTTGATGGCGTTCTCATTTGATAGCCAAGATTCGGCCAGCTCTCTGCCACTTTTAGTACTGGCCTTAAATTTGACTTGTCCCAGTTAAATGTATGTCCTATTG
This sequence comes from Erpetoichthys calabaricus, assembly GCF_900747795.2. NCBI lineage: Eukaryota > Metazoa > Chordata > Cladistia > Polypteriformes > Polypteridae > Erpetoichthys > Erpetoichthys calabaricus. Next base: position 122,376,223 of record NC_041406.2, on the reverse strand, counting down.
ATTTAGTATGCGTGTAGATCAATGAAAGTGAGTCCTTTCTTCTGACGGCGTTGCGATGTTCCTGTATACGTGTTGCGATTCTTTTTGAAGTTTGTCCTATGTTATACTGCTGAGCAAGAACTGCGTGGAATACTATAAACTGCGTTTCGTGTTTCTGCTATCGATTTCTTGTTTTTAGCATTAAAGAGGACCGTGCGCAGATTGTTCGTGGGTTTGTGTGCTATTCTGACACCTGACTTGGCCAGGATGCCCGCTGTACCTTCTGACACATTGTGGTGATAAGGGAGTGAGTGCCAGGTGGGGTGGGGGTTCTGATTCAGTTCAATTGTTTGCTGAGTTTTTTGGCGTCTTCTGTGTAAGCTCCAATTAATGAATGTTTTTGAGTATCCGTTTGAAGTTAAAAGATGGAAGAGATAGCGTCTCTCATTCATTTTTGTTTCCTTCGTATTACAGTGGGTGTGGACTCTTCTGAATAGAGTTTTAACACAGCTCCGTTTATGAGATACCGGGTGGTTGCTGGTGAAGTGTAATATCTTGTTTGATATTCTATATGTTCTATTTACTGTGTTATATGTTGTTTTTATACTGTTTGCTACGATATCATTGTTTCTGTCCCTTCTCATAAATATTCCTTTTCTTCCTCAGGTTCATTATTACTGCTATAATTACTGCATTAATGTTCAATATTACTGTCAGTCAGTCAGTCATTGTCCAACCTGCTATATCTAAACACAGGGTCACAGGGGTCTGCTGGAGCCAATCCCAGCCAGCACAGAGCGCAAGGCAGGAACAAATCCCCGGCAGCATGCCAGCCCACCGAAGGACACACACATACACCAAGCACACACTAGGGACATGTTAGGATCTCCAATGCACCTAACCTGCATGTCTTTGGACTGTGGGAAGAAACCGGAGCACCCGAAGGAAACCCACGCAAACACGAGGAAAACATGCAAACACCACGCAGGGAGGAGCCGGGAAATTAACCCGGGTCTCCTTATTGTGAGGCAGCAGTGTGATAAAGATGTATCTAATGAAAATATGTGTCTTGTTTCATGTGTATGATGAAATGGTAGATCTAGCTAACGTAGAGGGTTTCATTAGTTGTATTAGCTATATTATGTTACAATAGGTAAACTGCAGGTCTTGTACTTTGAACGTTAGGTGATATACGTGTATCAAGTCTTATTTGCGCATGCTTCGAGATAAATTATTAGTATGGGCTGCTCTTACGGTAAACAAGAATAAATGTTTCTGGCAAAGACAGATTTTTTTTTTAAATTACTATAAATATGGATAGCTGCCTGCTCTTTGTTTCCAGTGCATTAGTAGATCTTCATGTCGGCATCTGTATCAATCGATGAAGAGTCTACAGCATCGTCATTAACAAGGCTAACATGGGGTGAAGTAATTGACAGTGCTGATAAAAGTAAACACACGACATATCTCAGTGACATTTGGCTTTACCTCCCCTTCATCATCTCACGTGCACTTTTAAACAAGTTTCAAGGTGTCGTTTTGAAACATTTGTGCGTCAAAAGCTCAGCGTCTCATTTCCAATGCACATGATGATGTGGATGTGTAGAGCCAGTTCGTATCAGTATAGTTATTGCAAAATTTAGTGACAGTTAGTGATGGACCAATCGCATTTCCACGAGGTGTAGTCTAGTTTGGTTGAAGAGTTTAATTCAAATACTGATATATGCTGGTTTTACATTGGAATTAGAATATGAATGTACATTATGCAGATTAAATTCCCGATTAGAAGTCTAACACCAACCAGGTTTTCAAGGAGCATTGCCGCATAATCGGAACTATCAATCAAACGCATCAGGCAACGGCAATCTGCAATCCCCAGACAGATGCTGACCAGGTTTGTTATTGAACACGAGACCTGGCGCTATCCGACTGGCGTAATTGTTCAAGCCACCGTTACACATACATTTACTTCTAAACAACGGTAATCCGTGCTAGCGCCTAACATAACTAGTCAACGTTGATCTGATTACTGCAGAATAATTACTTGCTAAGCGTATGTCGATTTACAATGCTTGACATTATTGCCAATTATAATTTTTGACTTCAAAGGTGTATATCACAACTTCATAGAGATTCGGTATTCGTCCACAATGCTCTAAGAGTTTACTGTTAAAATGTGCTGTTAATACAAATGGCCAAGAGGTGTCCCTAGAGAGGTGAGTGTCAAATGCTTCGAAGCTTCGATACGATTTCCAACACAATTGCTTCAAACGTGTTGATGCTTCATGAGGCTTCACTCCGCCCATCACTAACCTACACTACCACTACCTATTTAGTGGTGTAGCAGTGAAAAAAAGCCCCCGCGCAACAAATCTGTGTTTAGCGGTGTAGCAGTGAAAAAGGTCCCCACTTGAACAGTTTCCCGCTGCGCCACATTCCGAACGTCGTTTAGGCAATTGAAACCGGTGTTGCGGTATAAGAAAAATCCATATCATAAAAAAAATTAAAAACGGTTTTCGGTATGAACCGGTATACCGCCCAGCACTAGGAGGTAGCCTGCTATGTCAATTTCTTTGTAAGCAAGGTTATAATGAAAAGGTTACAAAACAGGCATAAACAGAGCTGATTACATCCAAAAGGTGTGCAAGCTGGGCTGGAAGATCTAAATTGGTTCAATATGAGTGCAAGGAGCCACAGACTTGTGCTTTGTCCGGGATCAGGAAATCCTTCACTCAGTGTTTCTGGGAAAGAATCAAACCCCAACACAAAAAAAAACCCTTCTGTACTACATAAACTAAGGATAAATGTATTCTTTCAAATTTTGCCTGGAGGTGTCACCTTTCTTATTTTGTATACAGTGTTTAATTCTTTTACAAATCAAAAAGCTGCTCCTGTCAGCAAGCAAATTCTTAAGCAGTGAGCTATTTAAATATCCGCAAAGTCACATGCATGTGTCTGAGTACCCATGTCTTATGCTTGAATGTGCTGCCTGTACAAACAGTGATGTGGTGATCTGAGCAAACATTTACCACACGTCACACACACCATCATGACAACAAAAATGTCCTTTTCATAAAGTAAATGACAATTTGACTGTCATTTAAAAACACTCAAACACATTGAACCATCCATTTTCTAAACACACTTATCCAGAGCAGACATGCTTGGAAGTTAGAGCCTAACTTAGCAAGCATCAGGTACAAGGCAGGAACAGTTCTTGGACAGGGTGAAAGCCTGTTGCAGGGTGTACACACACACGCACATGCACGCACACACACACACACACACACACACACACACAAACCAGATAGATAGATAGATAGATAGATAGATAGGATAGATAGATAGATAGATAGATAGATAGATAGATAGATAGATAGATAGATAGATAGATAGATAGATAGATAGATAGATAGATAGATAGATAGATAGATAGATAGATAGATAGATAGATACTTTATTAATCCTGACCAAACTCAGCATGTATGTGCATGTACTTGGACTTAACTCCTTTGAGTCACCAGTCAACCCAGTCTATGATCTGTTTCTATTTATAAAAAAGGCTTATTTGAATTGCTGGTTCACCTAACTTGCATGACTTTCAAAACAGATAACTAAGAACATTGTCACAGATGACTGCGGTCATTACCTGGCCGGGATGCCTGGAGGGACCCGAAAGGGACATTAATAGTTTCCGGGGCACAAGGGGGCCGCCGCCCTGGATAAAAAGAGGACCACGGGAAAGGGACAAAGAGGATTTGACCCATTGGGAACCGTGGCCACCGCCAGGGGGCACTTTAAACCTCAGGAGACCCGGATGTGATTACTTTCGCCACACTTGGCAAGATGGCGGAGGGATCGGCCAGGGACGCTGCCGGATGGACGTCATCAGCCACCTGGAGCACATCCGGGCAGGAATAAAAGGGGCCGCCTCCTTGCAGTCAGTGAGCCAGAGTCGGGAGTGGGAGAAGGACGAAGCTCCCAGGAGGAGAGGAAAGGCGGCCAAGGACATTGTGAAGTCTGGAATTTTGGGGTGATTATTGCTTTGTGCTTTGTGTGGAGTGAAGAACTGTGTTTATTTAATGAAAAACAAACGTGTGTCTTTTATAAAAAGGTGGTCTCCGACTGGTGGTGTCCGGGCAAATATCACAACATCTATGTATGCATTTTCTAATTTGCTTAAAAAATAATTAATGTTGATTTTGCCGCAAGTACAATAAGCAGACAAACAAACTGAAAATGTTTTCTGTCATTTCAATATCATTAACTGAACTTGAGTAGCTTTTCATAATTTCACATTTTTAAACGTTATTGTAAGTGAGATTAACAGTTTAATGTTAATGTTAGAAACATCAACTCATAGATTATTTATTATTCAGTGATAATTTTGTTCTGTATGGCTTCATATTTATTGCGTTCATAAATGTTAATACTGTAAGGGATGAAAAGATTTAGTTTCTTCTAAGATGTTACATGCTGCTAAAATAGGTCACTTTTCAACACAACTTGAATGTTTGTAAATGTTTTTGAAGTGCCCACAGACATGCAAAAATTTACTTTTGCCGCAGTCTTAAAAATAACCATAGACCAAAGTCTATAGTAATGGAATAGTAAATCCATACATATTGTATATAAAATATATTGTAATGACCAATGGGATAGCAGTAATAACACAGACACACCAACTTCAGGGAAAATCTTAGCTGGGAGTTTTATTTAGAGTCAACAACACAACCCAAAACATGAGGTAAACCTTCCTGTTGTTTAGGCCACTGGAAACAGCTGCTAAACCCTGAAACATCTAGGCCTCTTTTACACCTCACTTGTACCTTATGCTGGCCTTTATTTAGCTCCCACCTCACTCTAACTCCGCCCACCTTCCTTGTCTTCCAGAAAGTTCCTGGAACCATGCTTCCTTACCTCGAACATCTTACTGTTCTCAGTCTCGTCCCTGGACTTACCTACCCGCATCAACAGCCAACCGGCAGGCAAAATATGAAAAAGCTATATATTGAATGACAAGCATTGCACACATACATAGTTTTTTTATGCAATAATCCATCCATTTTTACCCACTTATACATTTAGGACCTCTTGTTTCAAAGAATCAAGCAATGAACAATGCCTGAAGTAAACATACTATGATATTAGATACAGTATACTTCCCTAAAATATCAATTAGGAAGTGACAACGAAATGAAGCCCTACTAATGCATTTAAAAACATTTATATAACAAAAATAAGTTTAGTTGATTGTAATTTAATCAAACATGCTAGCATATAAACACACATTTTTCTATTTGTCCTTGGTTAGATTGTGCTGATTCATTTTTCTGTAAATATGAAACAAAGTTTAGATGATGTTTTATGACAGAAATAATGATTTCTGATCATGAATATTATAAAGACCTTTCCATCAAAACTATATTGTTAATAAAAGGAACTGAGATTGATACTCAAATATAACTAACTGTGTCCCATAACATACTCCTTCACTTCTTTTCAGAGACTGCCTACCAAAAGATACTTCATGCTCTCCTGGGGTGGGCAAGTCAGGCATTGAAATGGATTGTGTCACATAATACAAAATCTTTGTTAAGAATTTGTTACAACTTTATGCACACACTTCCAAAATGACATCATTTTGCTTAAGCATGTTTAAGTTACTGGGTTCCATGGTGTCATCTGTTAGTAAAAATGGGTGTAAGTACATTGACAGAACAGAAAAAGGTTTGTGTCTTTCAAGCTGCCGGCATAGGGGCTTATTTGTAGAGTAAATATTGTGAATAGTGAAAAATAATACTCAGACTTAAAACCAGTAAAACAAATGAAAATATAAATTAAAAACTATATTTTTTTATTAATTACCATTTTCTTAAAACTAAGTAGAGAGCACTCTTGACCGTTCTAATTACTATATCATTTCATTGAAGTACTGTACTTTGATTTGAAGCTTTAATGTCTGCGTCATATTTTCCATAAATGGGAATCCTTTGACTAACTAGAATGAGCTCACTCATTCAACACCACAGTACAGATAATGTCCACTGTCAACTATATATTAACTATATAGCTTCTGTAGTCTTCCACCCATCTAATCTTTTCAAACTCAACTCAGAGAAGGCATCTATCTAACTGTATGAATTGGAATTTCCTTTGGAAGTTTAAATTTGATAGGCTTTCAAGAGTGGCACACTTTCATGATCAAAATGTTATACTCTTTACCTTTACTCATTATTCTTAGTAAATGTTATTTCAAACATATTCCCAGATTTTTAAAGGTGGCCCAGATTCCCTTTATAACCTTTCACTCAAGACCCTTGTTCACTTGTTGTAAATTAAAAATATCTCCCTTTACTACACATGGCATTCATCACACATTTGTCCTGTAAACTTGCTATATGAGTATATTTTTGTAATAGTCCCTTTAATTCAACAATTTTTAGTTTAATTGGCCCCTACAATACCCTCCCTGGCTACAGTCTGAATCGGGCATTATTCATTCAGTCCACCCTTTTCATCTGTCCCACTGGACAAGCTTTAGATACCTTGGGATAAATATTTTATTACTTTACGTTTAAAATATAGCTTTTTCAAATTATCTTTATTTTTCAGGAGTGTTAAGGAGGGCAGCACAGTGGCGCAGTGGGTAGCGCTGCTGCCTCGCAGTTAGGAGACCCGGGTTCGCTTCTCCCCGTGTCTTTGTGGGTTTCATCCGGGTGCTCTGGTTTCCTTCCACAGTCCAAAGACATGCAGGTTAGGTGCATTGGTGATTCTAAATTGTTCCTAGTGTGTGCTTGGTGTGTGTGTGTGTGTGTATGTGCGCGCCCTGCGGTGGGCAGGCGCCCTGCCCGGGGTTTGTTTCATGCCTTGCGCCCTGTGTTGGCTGGGATTGTCTCCAGCAGACCCCCGTGACCCTGTAGTTAGGATATAGTGGGTTGGATAATGTATGGATGGATGGAGTGTTAAGGAGACCATCTCCCATTGGCCTTGTCTTCCTCTGTCACTTCATTACACTGTTACACTGGTACACTGGTAGAAATAAGACAGAAAGTTGTCAACTGATGGAAATTTTCATATATCATTTTTAGTACATCAGGTAGCAACCTTTGTTACTTGTCACAAAAGAAACTCGAGTGCCGGGTAGTGGACGTTCTGTTACCTTCTGACACAACACAACAACTGTGGAAATGAGAAATAAAACGACAAAAACGGCATTCACACAACAATAAAATGAACATCTGGTCAGAAAAAAAGGTACCTGCTTAGCCCGCACAGGCTTCATCTTGCTATTGTTAAATTTGAATGTTCACATGCAGTTAAGTAGCGTATAGCCTACATGTCCTAAAAAACCAACAGTATGTTTGTTTAACTGATTGAATTTATATATAAATGGGTGTACTGCAGAAAATGCATGCTATAATAACAATTGTGAAGAGTGAAATTGGATGGAAGTAGGGCTGTGGCTACTTTTGTTTTTATTAATGTTAAAATTTGTATTTTGAGATGTTACATTTTATATGCAATATGACGTGATGATGCAACATTACATACTTTTCTTGTCAAAACTTAAAACTATGAAGGGATCAGTTCAAACTCATATGCTTTTATCATATTACAAATGAATGCACTTTCTGCAGAATTAACACACACACATTTTACCAACAATAAACGGCTGAGCAACTAAAATTAATGCAGAGATACAAAAAAATAGGAAAATAAACTACCACAAATAAATTACAATTATTAAGATGTTGTCAGTATCGAGAGCTGCCAACAGAAAATAAATCTGTGATGTAATTTAATGTATGCATTCAGCATGCAAATACTTTCGACAGTCTATGATAATTACTGCTTGAAGTGGGATAGTATGGACCATTTTTTCCCTTTTGCCTTAGGAGCACCAGCAGGAATCTATACCTTTACTGTTTTCACTTTACATGCTTCCACTCTGATCTATCATTAGGAAACATAATGTTAATTTTCACTCGTATGCAGATGACACCCAGTTATACCTTTCATTTAAATCAGATGAAGTTTCTCCGATGTTGTCTTTAATTAGTTGTGTTAGTGAATTAAAGGAGTGGATGAATGAGAACTACTTGTCTTTAAATACAGATAAAACAGAGATGTTAATTGTTAGAGGGAATGACGCTGATCATAGCAATATTTTGTCATCATTTAACTCAGTTGGAATCCCAATTAATTTTACTGAATCAGCCCGCAATCTAGGAGTTATCTTTGACTCTAGCATGTCATTTAAAGCACATATTACAAAGTTGTCCAAAACATGCTTCTTCCATCTTAAAAATGTTAGGAAATTAAGGTGCTTTCTAAATAAACAGGATTCTGTGAAATTAATTCATGCATTTATCTCTAGTAGGATTGACTACTGCAATGCGGTGTTCACTGGATGTTCAAACTGTTCTTTATACAGCCTCCAGTTAATACAAAATGCGGCAGCAAGAATTATTACAAGAACAAGCAAATACGAACACATAACTCCAGTTCTTAAATCCTTACACTGGCTCCCGGTTAAGTTTAGGGCAGATTTCAAAATCCTTCTTTTAACATATAAAGCATTAAATGGCCGAGGTCCAGCTTACTTGTCTGAACTTATCATGACTTACAAACCAGAGCACACATTAAGATCTCAAGATGCTGGTCTGCTTATGGTTCCAAGGATTAATAAAATAACAATGGGAGGTCGAGCTTGTAGTTACAGGGCCCCTAAACTGTGGAATGGTCTGCCTGCTACTATAAGAGATGCCCCTTCGGTCTCAGCTTTTAAATCCCGGCTGAAGACTCACCACTTCAGTTTAGCATATCCTGACTAGAGCTGCTGATTAACTGTACACACTGCATCTCTATTGTTAGTCATTAGCACTAAAACATAAGTAACATGATAGTTAGAATTGGATACTAACCCTCACCTATTCTGTTTCTCTTCTCGGTACTCAAATGTGGCACTTGGTGCCACGGTCCACCTGCCAAGTTGTTTTGCCTGCCTAAGGTAAAGTCATCCCTGATGGAGGATCGCAGGAATCATGAGAAAGAGGGGTCCTTTCATCGGATTGGCTGGTCCAACACTGTTTCAGCAGTGCAATGGCCAAATGGGGGAGGCAGCTTGATGGATGAGGTCTCCAGGAGTCTAAAATTATCCAAATCTTATTATGTGATATCTACTGTTAAATTCTGCTCTGTACTTCTAAAAAAATTTTATTTTTTTATTTTTTATTGAGGATTTGTTCTGTTCTGTGTATTGTGTTGTATTGACCCCCTTCTTTTGACACCCACTGCACGCCCAACCTACCTGGAAAGGGGTCTCTCTTTGAACTGCCTTTCCCAAGGTTTCTTCCATTTTTCCCTACTAGGTTTTTTTGGGAGTTTTTCCTTGTCTTCTTAGAGAGACAAGGCTGGGGGGCTGTCAAGAGGCAGGGCCTGTTAAAGCCCATTGCGGCACTTCCTGTGTGATTTTGGGCTATACAAAAATAAACTGTATTGTATTGTATTGTATTGTATACTGGCACTTCTCACAATACACTGTAAACCAGGTGGTTATTTGTTACACTTCAGACATTGATGATAATTATAATAAGGTAGACTTGGATTAACCATTAAGCAAAATAAGAACACAACTATGGCACCAAGGGAAAGAGGGCACCACGGAGTTTTAAACAAAGTAGGAGAAAAGTTTAAGTAAAGTTACAAATAAGCAATAATAAAGCATTATTTTTACATCATTGGATCCGTGTATTTTGTTTTGCTTCGAACAAATAATGATGGTTCTCCATGAGAATATATTTAAAAAATAAATTTGTAGAAACTGAATTTTGAAAAGTAGTAGTGTATTATGTGTAAAAGCTTTCTTTAGTAGGCTGTATGGCAGGGCTTGGTTTAATAGCCTCTGTTGAGTCAGTATTCAGTCAACCGAGATGTACATTTTCTTTGGTTTGCATTTATGTACTTTTTCTTCTCATTCACAAAGATTTTGAAAGACAATATTGAAGTCTAGTTAGGATTGCTTTTTTGCTTTATAGGAAACCACAGGAAGTGGGAAAAATAGCTCTTTGAAAATGTATTTTTTTACTGCATATTCAATATAGTTGGTATGATGGACATAATTACTGGCCTCAAGCAATCCAGAGCTCAGGCAATTGAATTGAATCAGGGCTAACACCATGAGCCAATTTTTTTATATATTTTCCCTCCCACTGCCACCTTCTTCCCATGATCAATCACACCTACTATCCCTACTACATCAACACCTACTACCACTTCAACTGGAATGGCCAGTGTAGAATCCACCTCTGTTCATCAGTATGGCCTGTCCATAACTGATGACCAAGTGAAGAGACAGCTGAGAAGGCTTCACATAGGAAAAGCTGCAGGACCAGATGGAATCAATCCTCAAGTTCCTAAGGCCTGTAGTGACCAGCTTTGTGGTGTCCACTGTGAAATGTTTAGTCTGTTGTTAAGATTGCACAAAGTGCCACTGCTGTGGAAAATATCCTTCATTGCTCGTGTTCGAAAAAAGGTAGGTGCTTCTTCACCTAATGACTGCAAACCAGTGGCACTTATGTCTCACATTATGAAGACCTTTGAGAGGTTAGTCCAGGACCACAAAAGTCCTCTTGTGGTAGACCACCTGGACTCAGTGCAGTTTGACTATCAGACAAAGACTGATGTGAAAAATGCAATTATCCATCTGCTCCATAAGGCTTATTCTGACCTAGACAAAGTTGGCAGCACTGTGAGGAATATTTTTTTTTAATTCTCAAGTTCCTTCAATACCATTCAGCCATCCCTATAAGAAGGTACGCTCAGAGATATGCAAGTGGATGAGCATATGGTAGGGCCGGACGATATGGAAAAACATCTTATCACAATAATTTATTTCTTTTTCATGTCAGTTGATATTAATATATATCACAATATAAATCAAACCACTATTTCTGTCGAGCTTAAAGGTTCTTTTTTACTCCTCATAAGGTTAATTTTGATTTAAATATTAGTGTCACAACTTTGTTTGAATGTAATTAGCAGAATGTAAAAACAGGTAATCAGATGCAGCATTTATTTTTTAACCAATCCATTTTATTTGTGATCATAATCACATAGTACAGCCATTATATTTCATTGGCCACATCTCTTACAGCATCCACTATTGTATTTTGTAACTCCAGAACAGCGTCCACACAGCCAGATGATCACCCAGCGGTTTCCAAGGCAGAGGTTTGTGAGCAACCAGCGTCTGAAGATGTGCTCGGCACAGCAGCACCACCACCGCGTGGATCTGTGTCCTCGGCACAAGGGTCAACATTTGTAATACAGGTATTGTCTTAAACAGAACAAACAGATGGTGGGCTGCAACTCACCTTTTCAAAGAAACTTTGATATCTGACCACTTTTTTATTTCAGGCACTGTGCGACTTTCTGAACTTGAACTTTTGAGTGTCTCCGCCACCCTGTATCACTCGATCAATTTCCTTTTGCTGCTTATACCACTGCTTAAGCCAACCAATAGTATGTTTTTCCTTTCCTCATTGAAATTCTTCTTTTTTTCTATGTTCTTTTGCCATTGTCTTTAAACAAAGCACTGAATGTAATGGGCTATCTATATTGATTTGCATATTCAAAAATTCGGGGAGGAGATGGGGTGGGGCTGTAGGCACAGGCACATGCATTAAATTTCACGTTCACTGGAATTTATAAAGGGGAAGTGCATGGAACTTGGCGGACACACAGTTTTGCTATCTTACTATTATTGGATTTTTCAGGTCAATACATGGATGGAATCAGTCCTATTGAAGTTGTATCGACCATGTTTTATATTTAAGAAAAAGTTATTTTGCAATAATTAACGTATATGCTCACGTATAAGTCGGGTCTTGAAACCCAAAAAATCGATCATAAAATCATACCCCGACTTATACGCCCGTTAAAAAATGCGACACAATTTTTTTTTTTTACATCTACTTGCCTCCTCCAATCTTGCATAAGTTTCTCAAACACATCGAATTTTGTTGCAGCAGTGCAGTTACCAGTTTCTTTCGCTACTTCAACGACGTTTAATTTAAAACCAGCTTCATATTTTTGTCGGATCGAACGCTCCATTGTAGATAAGAGATGCTCTTACGATAAAGGTGTATGAGGGTGTGAGATACAAAAAACACAAATCAGTGCAAATGTTGCTTCAGAATAGTTTGGGTACTACTGTGTGGTCATGTAGGCATGACAGAGAGAGAGAGGTTAGGAGCACACGCTGATACAGCGCATTGCTGCACCCACATAGAAAAAAAGGCAGTGTGCTCCGAGGTTACTCTCTCAGGTGGGCGTTAACATATCATAATCCCTTGTACCAATAGCGTGAATTTTCCTCATTCTGTATCTGATTTGGATTTGAGGAACCCTTGAGATGTTTCTGCAGCTTAATTGGAGTCCACCTGTGGTAAATTCAGTTGATTGGACATGATTTGGAAAGGCACACACCTGTCTATATAAGGTCCCACAGTTAACAGTTCATGTCAGACCACAAACCAAGCATGAAGTCAAAGGAATAATCTGGGGAAAGTTACAGAAAAATTTCTGCTGCTTTGAAGGTCCCAATGAGCACAGTGGCCTCTATCATCCCTAAGTGGAAGAAGTTCAAAACCACCAGGACTCTTCCTAGAGCTGGCCGGCCATCTAAACTGAGCGATTGGGGGAAAACAGCCTTATTCAGGGAGGTGACCAAGAACCCGATGGTGACTCTGTCACAGCTCCAGAGGTCCTCTGTGGACAGAGGAGAACCTTCCAGAAGGACAACCATCTCTGCAGCAATCCACCAATCAGGCCTGTATGGTGGAGTGGCCAGACGGAAGCCACTCCTTAGTAAAAGGCACATGGCAGCCCGCCTGGAGTTTGCCAAAAGGCACTTGAAGGACTCTCAGACCATGAGAAAGAAAATTCTCTGGTCTGATGAGACAAAGATTGAACTCTTTGGTGTGAATGCCAGGCGTCACATTTGGAGGAAACCAGGCACCGCTCATCACCAGGCCAATACCATCCCTACAGTGAAGCATGGTGGTGGCAGCATCATGCTGTGGGGATGTTTTTCAGCGGCAGGTACTGGGAGACTAGTCAGGATAAAGGGAAAGATGACTGCAGCAATGTACAGAGACATCCTGGATGAAAACCTGCTCCAGAGCGCTCTTGACCTCAGACTGGGGCGACGGTTCATCTTTCAGCAGGACAACGACCCTAAGCACACAGCCAAGATATCAAAGGAGTGGCTTCAGGACAACTCTGTGAATGTCCTTAAGTGGCCCAGCCAAAGCCCAGACTTCAATCCGATTAAACATCTCTGGAGAGATCTTAAAATGGCTGTGCACCGACACTTCCCATGCAACCTGATGGAGCTTGAGATGTGCTGCAAAGCGGAATGGGAGAAACTGGCCAAGGATAGGTGTGCCAAGCTTGTGACATCACATTCAAAAAGACTTGATGCAGTAATTGCTGCCAAAGGTGCATCGACAAAGTATTGAGCAAAGGCTGTGAAAACTTATGTACATATGATTTCTCAGTTTCTTTATTTTTAACTAGCAAAATACCCGCGCTTCGCAGCGGAGAAGTAGTGTGTTAAAGAGGTTATGTAAACATATATATACATATACATATATACATATATATACATATCTACATATACACATCCACATATATATACATATATATATATACACATATCAACATATATATATATATACACATACATATACACACATATATAAACACACACATATACATATATACATATACACATACATACATAGTGTCTTGTAACACGGGCTGTGATTGTTACATGGGAGGGAGACGACAAATCACAGCTTCCCGCTTTCTAATCGGGCCTGTGATTGGTGCTTTGACTGATGCCTAGATCCCACAGTATGTCCCCTTAGGAGAGGCGTTAGGCAAGTGTAATTGAATAGCGGTGCTGCAAGTTTAGCTTTACACCTGTTTTTAAGGCTTATTGACTGAAAGGGGCTTTCATGAAAAAACTTAGGGCTTTGCTACAGGATACACCCTCCACAAGTTAAGGAAGTAAAAATAAAGGTATATATTTCTGTTTTATTTAAACCTTTTAAGTTTGTATGTGGGCAGCATGGTGGCGCAGTGAAAGGTGCCAGTTAGGAGACCCGGGTTCGCTTCCCTGCGTGGAGTTTGAATGTTCTCCCTGTGTCTGTCTGGGTTTTCTCCGGGTACTCCGGTTTCCTCCCACAGTCCAAAGACATTCAGGTTAGGTGCATTGGCGATTCTAAATTGTCCCTGGTGTGTGGGTGTGTCTGGGTGTGTGGGTGTGTGCGCCCTGCGGTGGGCTGGGACCTTGCCCGGGGTTTGTTTCCTGCCTTGTGCCCTGTGTTGGCAGGGATTGGCTCCTGTATTTAGGATATAGCAGGTTGGATAATGGATGGATGGACATTTGTATGCATAGCCCCATTTGCCCGTTTTCGTTTATTTTTCTTTCTTCAGTAATATTTCAGCAAACCCGGAGCTTGTCAGTTCAAATCCTGGTACTGACACCACTGTGTGACCCTGAGGAAGTCACTTCACCTGCCTGTGCTGCAAAAAACAAAAGTAATGTAACAAATTGTACATCAGATGTTGGAAGTTGCTGGAATAAAGGCATAACTCAAATAGATAAATATGTATTATACACATAGGAACTATTCATTTATTTTCAGTTAAGTCATCTGCAGCAAACCTTTATAAATGAGGGTTTCTCCTTTTTAGATAGTGCAAACTGTTTCTTCTTCATTGAGGTTTTCTCTTGGAGAGCTTTTTTCATTTCATTGAAAATTAAAGCAGCAGCTGCCAAAATATGTAGCTTTCTTATTAATTTTTCAACATTGTGTAAAATAACTTTATAAAGTAACATAAAAGGTTTAAATACTGGTTATCCTTTTACACTAAAATATTACTAAAGAGATACAAAAAAAGTAAAATGCATATGTTGTTTTTCTTTAAGGAGATTAAATATTACTGAAGAAAGAAAAAAAAAAACTAAAACAGCTAAATGGGGCTATGCATATGAACTTAAAAGGTTTAAATAAAACAGAAATATATACCTTTTATTTTTACTTCCTTAACTTGTGGAGGGTGTATCTTGTAGCAAAGCCCTAACTTTTTTCGTGAAAGCCTGTTTCAGTCAATAAGTCTTAAAAAGAGTTGTAAAGATATTGACAATAAGCTACGCAAACCCACCAAGACATGCAATCGTTTAAATCAAGGCGCGAGTCGAAAAACACCATCCCATACTATTAGTTAACGATTAACACATTTCTATATGTATTGTAAGCATACAATACAACTGATAATATGTTGCGCTTATTTATCTGGTGTACCGACATTTTTGCTTGTTTAACGGCTGAAATCCAGCGTGGTTTGTGCCCTTCAGAATGAAAACAGTCTGCATTTATCTTTTTAATAAAAGGCGAGCTTTTAAGCCTGAGAAATCACCCCGTAAATGCACACGTTTAATTGCACATGTGTTAATACTGGTTATCCTTTTACACTAAAATATTACTAAAGAGATACAAAAAAAGTAAAATGCACATGCTGTTTTTCTTTAAGGAGATTAAATATTACTGAAGAAAGAAAAAAAAAAAACTAAAACAGCCAAATGTGGCTATGCATACGAACTTAAAAGGTTTAAATAAAACAGAAATATATAGCTTTTATTTTTACTTCCTTAACTTGTGGAGGGTATATCCTGTAGCAAAGCCCTAACTTTTTTCGTGAAAGCCTGTTTCAGTCAGTAAGTCTTAAAAAGAGGTGTAAAGATATTGACAATAAGCTACACAAACCCACCAAGACATGCAATCATTTAAATCAAGGCGCGAGTCGAAAAACACCATCCCATACTATTAGTTATCGATTAACACATTTCTATATGTATTGTAAACATACAATACAACTGATAATATGCTGCGCTTATTTATCTGGTGTACCGACATTTTTGTGCATTTAACGGCTGAAATCTAACGTGGTTTGTGCCCTTCAGAATGAAAACTGTTTGCATTTACCTTTTTAATAAAAGGCGAGCTTTTAAGCCTGAGAAATCACCCCGTAAATGCACACGTTTAATTGCACATGTGTTAATATGTATGCTTACACAGTATTAAAAGACACTCAACAATTAACGTCATTTACCTTCGTTCCCGCGTTTGACTCGTGCTGTAAATC
The DNA here is from genome assembly GCF_900747795.2 of Erpetoichthys calabaricus. NCBI lineage: Eukaryota > Metazoa > Chordata > Cladistia > Polypteriformes > Polypteridae > Erpetoichthys > Erpetoichthys calabaricus. The sequence continues at coordinate 122,360,023 of NC_041406.2, read as the reverse complement.
TCTTCCTTGTTTTCAGTTCACGTGATTACGTAGGAGGAGTGATGACGCGATACGTGACTCCGCCTCCTCCATTAGAGTATATGGACAAAAAACAGGTTCCAGTTATGACCATTACGCGTAGAATTTCGAAATGAAACCTGCCTAACTTTTGTAAGTAAGCTGTAAGGAATGAGCCTGCCAAATTTCAGCCTTCTACCTACACGGGAAGTTGGAGAATTAGTGATGAGTGACTGAGTGAGTGAGTCAGTCAGTCAGTCAGTGAGGGCTTTGCCTTTTATTAGTATAGACTAGCAAAATACCCGCGCTTCGCAGCGGAGAAGTAGTGTGTTAAAGAGGTTATGAAAAAAAAAGGAAAAATTTTAAAAATAAGGTAACATGATTGTCAATGTAATTGTGTTGTCATTGTTATGAGTGTTGCTGTGTTTTATATATATAAAATACACACACACACATATAAACATATATATACATATACATATACACATATATATACATATCTACATACATATATATATATATATATATATATATATATATATATATATATATATATATATATATATATATATACATATACACATCCACATATCAACATATATATATATATATATATATACACATATATACACACACACACGCTTTATGGGTGATGATTGTTTTACTCTTTTTATCTTTATTTTATTTTATTGTAGAATCAACTCCTATCTGCGCAGAGCAGGGCAGCCGTGGGCGGATGCATATGGTGTATTCACTCCATGTTATCGTGCATTGCGCTGTCAGTGGTATTTTGATAAAAGAATTTGAACAACATATAAGAAGCGTATAAATTATTAAACAGTAAAACATTAACATTTAATAAGTAAAGTTACATTAAGTACTACTGCAGTGCCTTCGGGTATACCTCATTTTTTGTTTGCCCATTACATGCTTAAATGTATACATTTTTTGGTGCACCTACCCGAGAACACGCGACATATAACCGAGCGTGGGAGAAGCATGGATTTTAAACACGTGTTGAGTTCATCTGCTGGTCTCCCTCGTGGAATAACTGGTAATGTTTGAGTAAAATGTACAGCGAGTAAAACGACATTACCTCCTATTTTTTTTTTACGATCTCTGAGATCTTGCTTTTTTCGGTTCAAGGCTTCATAAGCTCTTTTATGTTGTATGGTGTACTTATCCCAAACCATCATCTTTGAATGTTGCAAGACTTTCGCCTTGTATGTAGATCGGGGTAATTACATTCATTGCATTCCTAGTCTGAATCACAATCTGATTGTATGGGTGGTTACCTGGCAGTGTAGGGTTGCCACCCGTCCTTTAAAATACGGAATCGTGCCGCGTTTGAGAATGAAATTGCGCGTCCCGTTTTGAATCAATACTGGACGGGATTTATCCCGTATTTTTTTTATCATTTTTTTTTTAAAGTAGCGTCTCATGCAAATCATCCCACACGCATTTTATGAAGATGCCTCCTTTCCTACTTTTGATTGGGTAATACTTGATGTCATCGTTAGTTTGATTGGTGTTTTTAACTGTCCAGTGAGGAGGGCGTGTCTTTTAAGTACAGTCTGCAAAGTGTTGGCACTGAGATGTGGCGTCAGCGCCATAGTTGAAGCCCCTAACGTTGCGGTCAGCAAGTCGGCTAACATCCGCCATGTGCCGTCTTTCAGTTGCGAGAAGCAGATCATAGAATGGTTGAAACTGTTGCCCGTAACGTTGCGCCACGGCGTGTGGTTCGTTTATACCTCGTGTCTTCTCATTAAACTTTTATCTCGCGAATATGTTATTGCAATCCGCAGCGGGAGCGTTTCTATAAACTTAATTTAAAGTTACGTTTTACACCGTGCTTTGTTTCCCTTATGAACATGCTTGTATGCTTAACTCGCTCCGTTCTCAATTGTTTAATTAATTTTTTGCTGTTCGCTGTTTGCGGCTGTTCCTCCATTTCCCCCTACTTCGTTGTTTTATCTCGCGAATATGTTATTGCAATCCTTAACGGGAGCGTTTCAATAAACTGATTGAAAATAGTTTTGCATTTACCTTTTTAGTAAAAGGCGAGCTTTTAAGCCTGAGAAATCACCCCGTAAATGCACACGTTTCATTGGACATGTGTTAATATGTATGGTTACACAGTATTAAAAGACAGTGAACAACGTCAGTTACCTTTCTTCCCGCGTTTGATAAAAGGTGAGCTTTTAAGCCTGAGAAATCACCCCGTAAATGCACACGTTTAATTGCACGTGTTAATATGTATGCTTACACAGTATTAAAAGACAGTCAAAAATTAACGTCATTTACCTTCGTTCCCGCGTGTGACTCGTGCTGTAAATGTCTTCCTTGTTTTTAGTTCACGTGATTACGTAGGAGGCGTGATGACGCCATACGTGACTCCGCCTCCTCCATTACAGTGTATGGACAAAAAATATGTTCCAGTTATGACCATTACGCTTTGAATTTCGAAATGAAACCTGCCTAACTTTTGTAAGTAAGCTGTAAGGAATGAGCCTGCCAAATTTCAGCCTTCCACCTACACGGGAAGTTGGAGAATTAGTGATGAGTGAGTCAGTCAGTCAGTGAGTGAGTGAGTGAGTGAGTGAGTCACTCAGTCAGTCAGTGAGGGCTTTGCCTTTTGTTATTATAGATAAATTTGCAAAAACCTCAAGTAAACTTTTTTTACGTTGTCATTATGGGGTGTTGTATGTAGAATTCTGAGGAAAAAAATGAATTTAATCCATTTTGGAATAAGGCTGTAACATAACAAAATGTGGAAAAAGTGATGTGCTGTGAATACTTTCCGGATGCACTGTATTCTTTTTTGTAGCCTGGAGACCAAAACTGCACACAGTACTCCAAATGAGGCCTGACCAGTGCATTATAAAGCTTGAGTATAACCTCCTTGGACTTGTACTCCACACATCATGCTATATAACATAACATTCTGTTTGCCTTCTTATTGGCTTCTGAACACTGTTGGGAAGTCGATAGCTTAGAGTCCACTATGACTCCTAAATCCTTATCATAAGGTGTACTCTCGATTTTCCAACCACCTATTATGTATTCAAACCTAACATTTTTACTTCCTATGTGTAATACTTTACATTTACTGACAATAATAATGTTTCTGGACTTCTCTAGCGCCTTCAACACCATCCAACCTCTGCTTCTTAAGGACAAGCTGACAGAGATGGGAGTAGATTCATACCTGGTGGCATGGATCGTGGACTAACTTACTAACAGACCTCAGTATGTGCGTCTCGGGAACTGCAGGTCTGACATTGTGGTCAGCAACACAGGAGCGTCGCAGGGGACTGTACTTTCTCCGGTCCTTTTCAGCCTATATACATCGGACTTCCAATACAACTCGGAGTCTTGCCATGTGCAAAAGTTCGCTGACGACACTGCTATCGTGGGTTGCATCAGAAGTGGGCAGGAGGAGGAGTATAGGAACCTCATCAAGGACTTTGTTAAATGGTGCGACTCAAACCACCTACACTTGAACACCAGCAAAACCAAGGAGTTGGTGGTGGATTTTAGGAGGCCTAGACCCCTCCTGGACCCCGTGATCATCAGAGGTGACTGAGTGCAGAGGGTACAGACCTATAAATACCTGGGAGTGCAGCTGGATGATAAATTGGACTGGACTGCCAATACTGATTCTCTGTGCAAGAGAGGACAGAGCCGGCTATACTTCCTTAGAAGACTGGCGTCCTTCAACATCTGCAATAAGATGCTGCAGATGTTCTATCAGAAGGTTGTGACGAGTGCCCTCTTCTACGCCGTGGTGTGCTGGGGAGGCAGCATTAAGAAGAAGGATGCCTCATGCCTGGACAAACTAGTGAGGAAAGCATGCTCTATTGTAGGCACAGAGCTGGACAGTTTGACATCCGTGGCAGAGCGACAGGCACTCAGCAGGCTCCTATCAATTATGGAGAATCCACTGCATCCACTGAACAGTGTCATCTCCAGACAGAGGAGCAGCTTCAGCGACAGACTGCTGTCATTGTCCTGCTCCACTGACAGACTGAGGAGATCGTTCCTCCCCCAAACTATGCAACTCTTCAGTTCCACCCGGGGGAGTAAACGTTAACATTATTCAAAGTTATTGTCTGTTTTTACCTACATTTTTATTACTCTTTAATTTAATATTGTTTTTGTATCAGTATGCTGCTGCTGGAGTATGTGAATTTCACCTTGGGATTAATAAAGTATCTATCTATCTATCTATCTATCTATCTATCTAATAAATTTCATCTGCCACAAATCTGTCCAAGCATGTATGTTATCCAAGTCTTTCTGTAATGATATAATGGATTCCAAATTATCTGCTAATCCACCTATCTTGGTATTTTTTTTCATCTGCAAACTTAACCAGCTTGTTACTTATATTCCTGTCCAAATCATTTGTATATATTAAAAATAGCAGCAGCCCTAGTACTGACCACTGAGAAACACCACTCTTAACATCAACCAATTCTGATGAGGTTCCTCGCAACATCACCCTCTGCTTCCTGTGTCTGAGCCAGTTCTGCACCCATCTAAAAACATCACCCTGAACTCCCACTTCTTTTAGTTTGATGCCCAACCTCTTATGTGGCACCTTATCAAATACTTTCTGAAAGTCAGGATGAATAATATCATATGCTCCACTTTGATCATATCCTTTTGTTGCTTCCTCATAGAATTCAAGCATGTTAGTAAAACACACCCTCCCACTTCTGAATCCATGCTGACTGTTCCGAATAACTCCTGTCCTTGCCAGGTGTTGCTCAATCTTATCCTTAATAATTCCTTCTATTAATTTTCCTGTGATGCATGTTAAGCTTATTGGCCTATTACTGTAGTTGCTTGGATCTGTCCTGTCACCCTTTTTATATAATGGGATGATATTTACCATTTTCCAATCCTTCGGAATATCTGCAGTGCACAGTGAATTCCTAAAAATACGTGTCAAGGGTTTATATATGTACTCGCTAGCTACTTGGTAAATATTATCTGGTCCTGGTGATTTGTTTGATTCTACCAAGACAATTTTTCTTTCTTTTTAGTTTTTGTTTTACTGATTCTGTTTTATATTTGAGAGAGGTTTTTTGACTGTAATAAAATAACAATATCATTTTCTAGTTGTGTTACCCAGCTTTACCCAGCAAATTTCCTAAGACAATGAGCCTTGCTTATAGTGCCAAGGGTTAATGGATATATCCAAAGTACTATATAAATAATTGAGTACTTTCTGCATATAATATGTGCTGTTGTTTTACTAATATTATTAGTTCACTGAGACTTGTTACTCTTGAACATGCTACATACAATTTCCCATGAGAAAAATATTACTGCTGTAGATCAATTCTTGTATTTCCTAGTGACCTGGATTTTGTTGGTTGTCATTGCAAAACACTATTTTAGAAGAAACTGTATACATTTGAATTCAAACAGGTAACGAGTAGGAATAAACTAAAATTTTAGTTTAAATATAATTTCTCCCTAAGGCATATTGTATAAAAATGGCAGTGTCAATCAGATTTGAATATAAAACTTTGACCTGTAGTCTTTTGAACATTACAAAGTTTTGGAGAGTTTAGCTCAAAAGCAATATACATTAATTCATACTTTACTTTAACTTATTACATACAGCATTGAATTTTATAGGCTGCAAATTTGTGTGGCCCATGGAATCAATGTTTATAGCATTGTACAGAAAAGAAAAGATCAAAATAAATAATATCATGAACTATGTAGCATGTCCAACTTCTCTGTGTTCTGTCTGTAGAAGACACCTTTATTCAAGCTGTGCAAGCATTTAGGCTAACCAAGGCATGCTGTCACTTCTGGCTCAAGGTGGGCTGGTACATTTTTTTATTCTATATGCAGTTTCACAGTTGTTATACTGGTTTAGTATAACCTCTCTTTGTTTACCCTCCATAAAGTATGTTCTATAACTTGACATACAATTAGCCTTTGTAATTGTTTCCTATGTACTGCCTGATTATGCACAATTCCATGACCAGTTTTTTTTAATAAAATATACTTTTAATATTTACTCTGAGTCAGCACAAACTAGCATGCACATATTTTACCAACTACAAGTTTAAAAGGTTAGTTAAAGGATTGGATAAACTGGAAAGTTTTACATTCTCTATGAAAAGTAAGTGGAAACATAGTAACTGGTAAAAGAAGTACTCTTGCTAAAGAGAGGCAGAGAATCAGCTGTGTAATAACTTTAAGCACAATTTTAGTGAACTCTGTTTAACATACGTAGAATTTTAGTACAATAAGATGACACTCAGATGATTAAATCCAGTGTACTAATGAATGAACTCCCAGGTATAAACACAGACATTTTCAGGAAAACAGAATAAGAGCTTTTCTTCATTAAAATGGAACTTAATTTGCTACACAACTATTTAATTATAATTCTGCAGATTGTACACTATACTTAAATTGTACGTTTGCTACAAATTTCAGGTGCTAACATAAGTCACATGTATATTTTATATTATGAGTAAACATCTATATTGTTTAAGCTTTATCAGAGCAACTAATGTTTATTATTAAACAGTTTTACTTTCCATGTTAATAAGTTGAAATATGTAAAAAAGCTATGTTTATAACTATTGTATATATTTATTTGTTTGTTTTAGTTATACATTTCTCATAAAAAGTTTCCAATTACATTGTCAGCCAAAAATGGAATTATTAATAAAAATACAGCTTTAAGAAATACTGGCAGATCAAAAACACTGGCTACTGGTTATTCACATATAACACACAAAGATGAGGATGACTTTTTTGTGATGTCAATAAGGTTTACGTATTTGTAATACAGTGGGCACATAGTGGGGTTGCTCAGCTGGGTATAGAAAGCAAATGGTAGTTTTCAACAATCTCGTGGTCAGTTGTTTATTAGCATTATCACAACTCCAAGGGACTCTTAACACATTCTTCGATGTAATATACTGTACCTACTACATTTAGTTCAAATCACCCTCATACTCCTCATAATGATTTGTGGAGTGCGGCGTAGCATACTTTTGGGTATGAAAATATCTGAAATAGCCCTAACTAGACTTAATTCCAGATAAAAATAATTGTATCAGCATAACTGTAGCTCTATATGAAAAACAATTACATCACAAGTAATTCACTGAATAGTTGGTACTGTATTTAGGCATACTTGTACTTCTTCATTCTTCATTTAATGTGAAGTTACTATATCACATTAAAAGGTTTCACCCACCTCATTCCACTTCATGATACTCATGCTATTTATTATGATCTGCCATCTACACAAAGAACTATCAGATTACATTTTCTCTTGCACTTTTAATAATGCAGACAACAAGAACTTAAAGGAGACAAACAATGGGCATGCATGCATGTGTGCATCTGTGTATGAACCTGCACAGCATCATCTTTTGAAAAGCCAATACAAATAGAGTGTTATGTATACTATGGAATAAAATAAAGCTACTACATGATGTATACCCGAAAACTGACCTTAATAGTTGTATAATTTTAAGAATGGCCTAACTGTTTCAAAACTAAAAAGTACCAGTTTATAGTTCTTAGCTAGGTCAGACAGCCACATTGTGTACTGCTCAGTTAAGAGAACCTGAGTCCCACAGTTCAAAGGAATCTGGAGCCACTACATTGATTACTAACACGGAGGCATTTTAACTACAGATGTCTGCTCCTAACCTTGATTCTATGACTGGTGCATGATTTAAAGGATAGTCCTCGTTAAAAGAAAAGTAATTCTAGTATTGAAAAGGCAGTTGAGTTGAAGGCTTAATTGGAGAATGAAAGATATAAAGATATAAGAGAGATGCACAGTTAAAGGATACAGTTATGTACTTTTCAAGGTTAAGTTAATTTTTCACCATCATGTTATGCTGTTTTTTAATTTGCTACAGGAAACTGTGTGAAGTGTTTTCTTAAAAATTTTAAAAATACAGTGCCTGTTCTTGTGGTTTAAAATGGAGCCTAGGTGGCATTTGGTGTAAGCATGAACAAAACGTTTTAAAATAAATACTCCAAAAAGACATTACCTACAAATTTGTTAGTGCTCCTCAAGAAAAGAAGAAAAACACCCAATTGTCTCTGAAATAATTTGAATCTGACAAAAGTAATTGGCACCTATCATTGATTATCATGTATTTAACAAAAATCAGACTTTGCTTTAGAGCTTTGATTCAACAGAATAGCTCAAATAAAAACACAAATGAAAACTGAATGGACAACAATGATGGAGCCCTTAAGCTAGTGGTTCTCAGATTGGATCTGTTATGTTCCCCTTTGGAAGTAGTTGCCCTTTCATAGCTCCCTACCCCACATACACACCTTACCTGCACAATCTTTTGGATCATATATATATTTGCATGTTTCCTTTCACTTTTCTTTCAAGGGTTTCTTTTATGCAGGTAAAAATGCACATTTTATGCTCTTTTGTCATTTAAGTCTCTGTATGCTTTTTCAAAAATATTGAGCAAAAAGAAGTGCTTAAGGATGAACTGCAACTACCTTTGCTAGAAGGATAAACAGTAAATACAACCAGTGCAAAAATAAATAATAATAATAATAAAATAAACAGTAAAAAATAATAACTTCAAAAAAACCAAGTCACCAAATAAGAATTCACTCAGTTTCTGAGTTGTAAACCTCATTCTCAGGGTGGTCAGATGTCATCTCATTGAGCTAGTCCTCTTCAGGAGAGCTGAAATCAATTGTTTTTGCTGCATTGAAGGGATTTATCACTGAACACAAGTGAATCCTGTAACACTCAATGAGTCTTCAGCACCCGTCAGTAGGTCATTTGGTCCACACTTTCTGAGCAAATCACTCCAGACTGCATGTTTCAGTTCTTTCCATAGATATTTGATAGGATTCAAATCAGGGCTCATAGAAGGCCACTTCAGAATACTCCTAGCCATTCTTGGGTGCTTTTAGCTGTGTATTCTGGGTCATTATCCAGTTGGAAGTTTCAGACCTACAACTGAGACAGAAGTTTCTGATATTGGGCAGTACATTTCACTCAAGAATGGCCTGATATTCTTGTGATTTCACTGCTCCTTGCACAGACTCAAGGCACTACATGCCAGACACAACAAAGCAGCCCCAAAACATAACCAAACCTCTCACATTTCACAGTAGGTATGGTGTTATTTTCTTTGAAACCTTTTTGTCACCTGTGGACACAGAGCTTATATGACTTGCTAAAAAGCTTCAGTTTAGTCTCATCTGTCCAAAGGACATTCTCCCAGAAGCATTGTGGCTTTCCAATATGCATTTTAGCAAATTCCAGTCTGTATTTTTTATGTTTTTAATGGCGTCCCCCTGGATCTTCTTCCATTGAGCCCACTGTCACTCAAAAAGTGACAAATTGTGGGATCAACAGATGGACCTTGACCTTGGAGTTCAGCTTGTATCTCTTTCAAAGTTGTCCTTGGCTTTTTGTCTGCCATTCTCATTTTCCTTCTGCCCATTCTAGGGTCAATTCTCCTCTTTAAGTCACATTCGGGGAGACTGTCTACAGTCCCATGGACCTCAAACTATTGAATAATACTTGCGGTTGTCAAGCTGCTTGGAGATAGTCTTATAGGCACTGCCTTTAACATGCTTGTTCATATTCAGTGTGAGACACACAATGATAACAAACAGCAGAGTGACTACTTTTCTCATTTAAATAGCCTGAATGACCTATTGCAAAATGGGAGACGTGCAATACTATTTAAAGAAAACAGCTAGTTTGAAAAATCACACTAATCCAATTATTTATGATTGTTTCTAGGGGTACCAATAAATGTGTCCTGCCATTTTATATCTTTGCAGAATAAGCAATACCTTATCTCTTTTCACGCCTGCTTTGCTTTACTCAATGACATATCACAGGCATGCAGGTATACGTACCACAATAGTTTTCATTTAATCACTTTTCAGGGAGTACACTGCACTTTTTCAATGAGCTGTAAGGGTACCAGCAAATTTGTCTAGGTCCGTAATCTCATCTCACTAACGTGTTTTCTAAGAAAACCAAGCACGAACACTAAACAAAAATAAAGCTAGCTTCAAATTAGTTAAACTTGGTACTGGTCTTGTTCCACTGTTCACTGCAACAACACATATACACAAGAATCTTATTTTATTATTACCACACTACAAAGTCTGGTTTTGAGCCACATCTAGTAACTGTACTATCTCAGGTACACTGCAACTGACCCACTGTAATTCTGAGGTATGTTTATGACAACAAAGAGAATTAATTTATGATTCTTGAAAATATTTTTCCTAAGTTAAGAACACGTTAAGGTTCAATTGTCTGTTCACAGAGAGCATTATGGGTGGAGTGTTCATGAAAGTAAGTAAGTAAAACAGCACAAAGCCAAAGCCACATTTGTCTGAATCTGTTTACCACTACCAAAATAAAACCATATACAGTAATCCCTCGCTATATCGCGCTTCGCCTTTCGCGGCTTCACTCCATCGCGGATTTTATATGTAAGCATATTTAAATATATATCGCGGATTTTTCGCTGCTTCGCGGGTTTCTGCGGACAATGGGTCTTTTAATTTCTGGTACATGCTTCCTCAGTTGGTTTGCCCAGTTGATTTCATACAAGGGACGCTATTGGCAGATGGCTGAGAAGCTAGATTGCTTACTTTTCTCTCTCTCTCTTGCGCTGACTTTCTGTGATCCTGACTTATGGGGATTGAGCAGGGGGGCTGTTCGCACACCTAGACGATACGGACGCTTGTCTAAAAATGCTGAAAGATTATCTTCACGTTGCTATCTTTTGTGCAGCATGTTGGTGCTTTGCATACTTAAAAGCTCGAAGGGCACGTATTGATTTTTGCTTGAAAGACAAACTCTGTCTCTCTATCTCTATCTCTCTCTCTCTCTCTTTGTCTGCTCCTGACGGAGGGGGTGTGAGCTGCCGCCTTCAACAGCTTTGTGCCGAGGTGATTCACATACTTAAAAGCCAAACATTGATTTGTTTGCTTTTCTCTATCTCTGTGACATGATCTGCTCCTGACACACTCCTTTGAAGAGGAAGATATGCTTGCATTCTTTTAATTGTGAGACAGAACTGTCATCTCTGTCTTGTCATGGAGCACAGTTTAAACTTTTGAAAAAGAGACAAATGTTTGTTTGCAGTGTTTGAATAACATTCCTGTCTCTCTACAACTTCCTGTGTTTCTGCGCAAATCTGTGACCCAAGCATGACAATATAAAAATAACCATATAAACATATGGTTTCTACTTCGCGGATTTTCTTATTCCGCGGGTGGCTCTGGAACGCAACCCCCGTGATGGAGGAGGGATTACTGTAGTATTAGCAATGGAAATGTAGTTTACTAGCAAACTGAATGATTTATTGATGAACAACTCTTATGTTTGGAGGTGCAGTTGCACTGTTGCCTTACAGAGCTCCTGCATCATGTGGAATTTGCCCCTTCTCCCAAAGTGAATGTGGATTTTTCTTTCACATCCTCAAAGTAAAAGTGAATTGGTGATTCCAAAGCAGTGAGAAATGGAGAGTGGATGAGTGTTTGTGTGAGTGGGTATAAATGACAACTTATTTATAACTAAAAAAGAAGTTACACAGTAAAAACAACTGTATAATGCATCCTTTACTAACCACAAAGCATATGACAGTGCAAGAATAAGGGTGAAAAAGGAAATTAGGAGGGCTAAAATGCAGCTGGAGAGAAATATAGAAGAAATGGTAAAAGATATCCCAAAAAGATTACTTTAATATTTTAGTAGTAAAAGAACAGTCACAGAGAAGGTGAAAAACATTAGGAATGGTAAAGGTGAGCTAGAGTATACAGACTGTGAAATATAGAAAAGTCAATACCACAGAAAAATTAATAGGGACTAATACAGAGGAACTAAGGGATCTGGATCTTTTAGAAGGAGAAGTATTGCTTAAATTAATTAGGCTGAAATCTAAGAAATCACCAGGAACAGATAACATTTATCCTTGAAGTTACTGAGTACATATACAAACCACTGACACTTAGTCTTTGAAAATCTCTGCACACTAAAAATTCTAAAGACTAGAGGCTAGTAAATATTATTCCATAAGCGCATGTATCATAGGTATATTAATGGAATCATCTATTACAGAAAAGATCCAACAGCACATGTCTATCACAGGTATACTAACAAAAGGTCAGCATGACTTCAGACAGGGAAGGTCATGTTTTTCTAATATGCTGGAAATCTATTAGGAAGCAACAAAAGTACATGATAAGAGTTGAGCATATGCTATTATTTATCTCGATTTTCAGAAGACTTTTGAAAAGGTACTACATGAAAGGTTAGTGATCAAACTATAAGAAGTAGGAATTCAAACAGCGGTGTGTAGGTGGGTAAAAAATTGTATCAAACACAGGAAGTAATGGGTTTTGGTGAGGGATACTTTATAACAGTGTTCTTCAACCTTTTTGCACCTGCGGACTGGTGAAAATAGGATAAATATTTTGCGGACCGGCTGAAAGCTAAAACACAAATAAAAACCAATATAGATAGTATTTTATTATTATATAGGTATCTCTATATATAATCTTCATTTGGATCTTGATCTTTGTTTGTCCACGAATTCATGTTCCCCTGACACTGCCTTGGTTGTTACTTTTCTTTACAAACACTGTCGATACCACTCTTTGTGTTTAGATCTGGCGTCGACACCGTGCTTTGTGTTTAGATCTGGCATCAACACCTGCTTCGTTGTCGAGACTGTGGTTTTTTCTGTTTCTATCCACCGTCGTTGGCAGCACTTTGTCCAAATCGAATGTTCACCCGCTTCTTGGAGTCAGCAGTCAGAGTATATAAGTCGGACACACTTCTGTGATTTTCCATCAGTTGGCGTTTGGAGTTCAAGAAAGAAACATTGGTTCTTCCTTACTCTTTGGATTGCCACAAAGCAACTTGCGAGATTGGAGAAAGGTTCAGAAGAGATCGTGAGAGGAACCGACAGCGTCGTGAAAACGAGACGGACTGTGAACGGAGAGAAGCAGAAATGCTCCTCCACCACCACATAATTACTATTCGGACAGTGATTCCGAGTAGGCCGTTCCTATCGAATCAATGTCCAAGGGTTTTGTTTTGTAATTTTGTTTCCTTTATAAAAAATCATAATACTGTGCGACGAAGGGCCCAGTTCATGACTGGCAGCCACGTTTTTGAACAGGGAGCCCTTCACAGACAACTTTAACACGCGCAATGTAGTTGTGCGCACATGGCTAGTATATTATACAGTTATACAATTACAATTTTTTAGTGCGACATCTGCTGCTGCTTCTTTGTTAGAAAATTTGATATATGTGGCTGCAGAGTTGTTTCTGAGAGACGAAGCGCTGCATTAACATCCATTCGATTTCTCTGTTTGGTTTTTGTTATTGACATGGCTGAAAAAGTCTTTTCGCACAAATAGGAAGTCGAAAAAATGACCAGTAATTTGATAGCTTTATAACTCAAAGATGGATATTTGTTTTCTAGCAATTTCCAAAATTGAGACAATGATTGCATTTTATGTCTGGACACCAGAAAGACATCAGAAGACAACTCAATCAGCTTTTCTTTTTCACGAGGATCAAGTGCACATGACTTTATATCTTCCAAGAATGGACTATTAATCCAGAGGTTACCTTTATGAGGATCCTCATTTTCGGGGAAATAATTATTAAAATTTTCAGCTAATGCTCGTAAATGTTGACTTATTATGTTGAATATGACCTTCTGGTTGACATCAGCAGCAATCAAAATTTCTTCCAAAAGTGGAAACATTTCTATATCTTCCTCTTGTAAGCGACTATTCCAAAGAGCTAGCTTCTTTTTGAACGCATCCATTTTATTTCTTAAAGTAAAAATATTTGTATATGACCCCTGCAGAGAAATATTAACTTCATTGAGGAGACTGAATATGTCTGCCATGTAAGCAAGCTTTGCCAGCCATTCTTCATTCAACAAAGGCTCCAGTTCAGACTTTCACTCTCGCAAATACTGCTTTACTTCTTCCCTCAGTTCGAAAAGGCACAAAAGAACCCTTGCTCTCCTGCATGGAGAAGGAGATGTTGGTGGTGTGACTCCATGCTCTCACATAGTGTCGTGAAGAGCCTTGAGTTCATAGCTCGACTACGAATTTCATTAATAATCTTCACCAGTCATGCTCGCAGCACCGTCAGTACACACTCCGACACATTTGCTCCTGTGCTTGAAAATACTCATCAAGAGCATTAAATATTTCTGAACCAGTGGTTCGTCCAGGTAAGTCGAGACAACAAAGAAGTTCTTCCCTTATGTCTTCATCTTCACTATACCTCATGAAGCAAAGTAGAATAGCATGATTACTCACGTCAGTTGATTCATCAAGTTGAATCGCAAATCATCTTGATTTCTTTATCCCCTCTACAACTTGATTTTCAATATCGGTGGCCATCTCAACAATTCTTCTCATAATGGTGGTGTCCAAAAGCGGTATGGCCTCTAGTTTTACAGCAGCTTGAGGACCTAAAATTTCTCGTACGACATCTAAGATGCAAGGCTTTACTAACTCCTCACCAATAGTAAACGTTTTTTTTCAATTTAGCTATTCGAAGCGCAACTAAATAAGATGCTTGAAGCAGCAACTTGTCACTAGTCATCATCATTTTCATTTGACTTTTCTGCATTTTTATCTAGTCACGTAATCTTTCAAAAAAGTCCAGTGGCTTATCAGTAAAATCTCTATGTTTCGAATGCAAATGACGAGCAAGTTTGGAAGGTTTCATAGCTTCATTTGACAGAATTTCGGAACATACTACACACAAAGGTCGTGGCGATAGTTCACTGCCAGGGGCTACAATGAAACCAAGCTTTAAATACTCTTTATCGTAATGCCTAACATAGTTTCCTTTTCTCTTTTTGGTTTGTATTTCACATTCCAAAGTATCAACGTATTTATTTTTCTGTGTTTCTCCTAAACTTAAAGCACTAGTACTTGGCATTCTTTCAGCACCATCACTAATTTTCTCCTGAATATTGTCCTTGCTTCTACTAAAGAACGTTAAAAGATTTTGTTGTTTGACTTTTTTTGTCTCAATTTTGTAGGCCCTACAAATTAAAAATTAAATAAAAATAAAAATTTTACAAAAGAAATAACCTGTTTTCCAAAATACTACAACAAAATATTAGAAAACAATACGTATGAGCAATAAAATAAGAATTGTGTGACGTGTTATCACCAGACGAGCGGACGCTATACTGACATTCAGCAGCCGTGCACTTCATCCACCGAACAAGCATCTGATGCAGCGCAGTCGACGGCATTTATTGGAGACCAGCATCTTAGAGAAGTCTCAAATGCACGGCGAAATCTGGAAACACGATCTAAAGTAGTATGAAAAATAGCCGCGAGAGGCATTGTATTGGGGCTAGTAAATATTTAAATAAATCATGGTTCGGACAAAAGTTAGCTTCTGCGTTGACTAAAAAAATGTGCTATATACTCGTGAACAGAACTGTGCATCTACACGATTCGGTTGAAATTTTTCGCGGACCGGCACCAGTCCACGGACCACGGGTTGCAGAACACTGCTTTATAATAATTAGGTGATGTTAAAAGTGGTGTCCCTCTAGGATCAGTGCTGTGCTTTTTGATATACATAGATGATCTAGACAAGAATATAATCAATAACCTGGTTATGTTTGCAAATGATAAAAAATAGGTGATTTTGGTTTTTATATTACTAAAAAGACATAGCAGCTTTGTAGAATGTTCAGGAAAGTGCAACTGGGCTGAAGTGTTAAATTATGAAATGAATTAGTGCAATGGATCCCAGCTATTACTTT
This sequence comes from Erpetoichthys calabaricus, assembly GCF_900747795.2. Classification (NCBI taxonomy): domain Eukaryota; kingdom Metazoa; phylum Chordata; class Cladistia; order Polypteriformes; family Polypteridae; genus Erpetoichthys; species Erpetoichthys calabaricus. The sequence continues at coordinate 122,344,191 of NC_041406.2, read as the reverse complement.
AGAATAAATTTTACAACATTAACACAGAGTCATAGTTGGAGTCTGCTGGTTAGGGCATATTTTGCACAAATATTAGAATTTTTTTTTCTTTACACAAAGAGCCATAGAAAATTTAAATATATGGAAATATATGGTGGAGATTAGGACTTTAGGGACCTTTAAACATTTACTTAATGTTATTTTGGACAATCTAAGTCAGTAGAATGGATGAGTTTACTGGGCTGAATGGCTTGCTCTCATGACAACTGTTCTAATGTTCTAATAGTTTTTGTTACCTCCCTTCACCACTTTTAACTAGCCTTACTAGATTTTTTGTTGTTTTTGAATAGCATGGTGTTTTCTGGCTTAGTGTATCCCTCTCAGGAATCTACGTATAGCTCTGTTTCGGTGTCCCTAATGATCATATACTGTATGACTAAAAAAGCACCTACTGGTCTGTGTTGTGAAGGCTCTTCTGGCCAGTAAAGAGTTGAGCATAAAATTTAATGGTGGAATTTGGTGAGCTCTCATGTTATAGGTAAAGCTGGTGCCGAAGTATGGAGGTGAGAAATTTTTACCTAAGCCCAAGGTGCAGATAGGTGTTTATTATTTTCCTTATTTATTTTATCCCTAATATTGAAATAATATTTTGATCAATAAAACAACTTATTTTACTTCTGCTTTCATTGACATGATTCTGGATCAGAGACACTATATCACAGCCCCACAAGCATGGCATACTAGTTCAACACTATATTTATAATTCATTTATCCCAAAAAATCATAATATGTACTAAGTAAGAACAAAATCAAAAATTAAACAAGCAAACTATGATATTACAGCAGAGTAATGCACGAATTGCATTACCTACAGCCAGGAAATAAACTATCCTTTACATTTACACTCTAAATACTTAGAAGTATGTACATTAAAACAAAGCTAATCATTTTTTAACATCATGTATGTCACAAAGTAATCCTCAAAAGATTACACAAAAAGTTGAGTGAAAAATCTCATTTTACTATTATTAATATTCATGCAAGCAATCATCCATTTCTCCTTTTGCATACCTCACTTTAATCTAATTATGAAGGATCAAAGTGGGTGAAAGCCTGATCCAATCTGGAGTCATTTTTCAAAATAACACACAGTCACTTTTTCAAGACACAGGGAAATAACAACAGCAATGCAACAAAAAAAAAATCAACAAAATCATTTACAGTTTAGGCAATGTTCGGAATCCACTAGGCCAGGACTAGCATGGAAATAGAAAGAGTTAATTTTCGACCTTTCGGAGAAAATGAACTAGTAAGAATGTTTTTACATTACATAATGTAATATAACATTCTCAACCCCACTGAACCCAATTCAGGATTGCAAGATGTTTTGGGTTACATCTTTATATACATAGAATAAGTTTTGCATTTTAGACTATGAACTGTTATTAAGAAATCCAGTTAAATTTAAACAATGATTTTGTATTGCTACAATAAATACATATTTAATTTAAGGTAGCAACTTACACACAAGGTGTTGAGTCAGCAGGACAACACCATATTTCAAAGTTTTTTGTCTATGTTGCAATAAACCCATAAGTCAATCAAAAACAATATTAGTATTTTTACATATCCAAGAGAGACTTCTTTCAAGTAAATAATATGTTTCCATGTTGTCAGCTCTCTTTCATTGGTAAAATATGTTGTATATGATTTGCACATATATGCTGAAGCGAGTGGCGTATCACACCTGAGAAAATCTGCTTTTATCAGCTATTCCAAGATTATACAGCCAAATACAGTGAAAGGCTCAATACCACTAGATGCTGAGATTCAGAGCATTCCAATGATGTATAGTTGTCTATGATTGGTCATTCATTCCACGTGTCACAGCTGTGTGTAAAAAGCAAGAGACATTTTGGGCATGCAACTGCTCATGTTTATGCTCATGTTGTGCACAAATTTCTATGAGAGTGTAGGAAGATTGTTTGGTTGATGTGCAAAAAGACTTGAAGTTTGTACTAGGGAAATGTCTTCTTCTTCTTCAAGAAAGAAAACATACGGTTGAAGAAGTCCTAGAAAAGTTACAGAATGCTAGTGACATAGAATACAAAGATCTTGAGTCAGATTCAGATCACAGTTTTGACTCTATTGGGAATGACGCATTTGCTGAAGGACTTGTTACTATCCTTAATTTTTAAGAACTGCTTACAGTATAACTTTGCAATTTTGCAGTTCAAGTGTCATGGGTCCAGTTACCATACCCAGATGCTGTCTGCTACTTGTTCTCTCGATGTTTGTTTTCAGAGCAGTGCGGTTTCAATTTGAACTTAAGAGTACAACTAAACGTTTTTTAGCGTATCAGTGGGTACTGTTATGATGTACCTGCGGATCCCAAAGTTTCATGTGAGGACACCCCCTAAAATTGAATAACATTTTTGTAACATATAATGCCACTGGCATTGCTAGGTCACAACCACAAGAGAAAAAAGCAGTTTCAGCTACTGATTTGTTCACGGCATAACCTCTCACTCACACTCACTGATCAACAGAGCTGTAAGATATTTTTTTATCCCGTTTCTAATCATACTCTATACACCACTACCCTCTACCCCACATGCAGAAACAAGCACAATTACAAACAGGGAACTAAACTGAAAAGCAGCTTTAAGCGGATGGGGAAAGCAAGCACTTGGTGAAGCGATAATGATTAGAAACAGGATTAAAAATCTCACACAACACTCTGTCTTCAGTGGCAGAGAGGGTTGGGGGGCAAGGCATATTATACCATGAACAAGTCTCATGGGCTCGCAGCTCAGCAATAGTCATCTGCAACCTAAAAGTTGGTTGAGGTTAAGGTGTAAGTATGGTGTGTGTGTGACTAGCCCCGTGCTCAGGGCTGCCAGTTTCTTGTCCTGTGTCCAGGGCTGACAGGAAAGACATTGTCCTCACCCCCATAACCCAACAATGGGAGAAGCTGTGTGAATACTGAACAAAATGTAATGTTTCTCTGTGCCTAGTGGTAAACAGGACTGGCAGACATGAAAAATTATTTTGAAAGTAAATATGTAATTATACATAGTACATAGTTAACAAATTGTTTGCTCAGAGTGATATATAAAAGTGTGTGAGTGTGTTTGTATGTATATATTTTTTGTATTTCTGAAAATTAAAAAGATTTAGAGCTGCAACTGCAATGCTTCTTTTGAGAGATTGCTTTGGCATAAGAAACTAAATGTTTCCAAAAAGTGACGCTATGTTTCCAGAAAGGGAGTCACCTTATGCCAAACTGTATAACTTTGCAATGTATGGGAAATTACATCTAAATATTATACAATGATTGTTGACAGACTGGGGCACAAAAGAAAATTGATTTCAGGATTTTGCATCATAAAATATCTTGGTTATGTACTTTAAAATCAAGTTTTGTGGAGAGAAATCCCTAAAGCAGCAATCTTTTGTGTTTTATTTAGTTGCAATTGGGGAAAACAAAGGTTTTTATTGATATAAATACTTTCTTTTAAAAATGTGGACTATTACTTTTATACTCATTACTCTTCAACAATTTGCGGATTACAAGCAGATAAATAGCCATTCATTCATGGGTATGTAATTAGGTGAAATAATACCAAAAACCAATAGTACCAAAAAGTAATGGAGACTTGCATGTCTTTTTTATGACATTTTAACAGAGATTTTTAATTATATCCTTTAAACATACAATACAGAGAAGCACAACTTCAGTTGTATACTCTGTGACCATTCTGACAGGGCTTATAATAAACCAGAAACATAATTATATAAGAAGCACAGTGACACAAGATGCAAATCTAAGCACTGTTCAATAAGATAAACCAAATCATCTACTGTAACAGTATGTGTTATTACTATGGAAAGAAAGCAGAGTTCCAAATAAAGCACATGCAAACATAATCCACCTATTTTAAATGAAAAAATAAGGAACTGAACCAAGAACTAATTCCTGTATGAAAAAAATACTAGGCCTGCTTAAATATGCTGCTTAGTACAACTGAGTCAATTTTGAAGATAATCTAATTAATTTTCATCAATTCTTCACATTAGTATTGTGTCTTTTTTGAAAGTTCTTAGTAAAGTTCTGTCAGCATCTTCTTCAAATGAATACACAAATCACAGCATGATTTAATAGATAGATAGATAGATAGATAGATAGATAGATAGATAGATAGATAGATAGATAGATAGATAGATAGATAGATAGATAGATAGATAGATACTTCACACATTAATACAATTTTGTTTAAATTATTTTTTATGTTATTGTTGTTGGCCAGTACAACTTTCATAACTTCTAAACTAGACGACATAAACAATTAACAAAAGCCAATTTTTTAGAGTATTGACTTCATTAGAGTTAATGAAAGTAGTACCTCCCAATTTCGTACAAAGAAAAGTAAAATGCAGAGTCTATTATTCCATATAATTAAAATGACAGCTAAGTTTAGCTAGTATCTGGATGTGTTGGTTAGGATTGAGTTCTGGGTTCTGTCTGCGTATGTTTTCCATCAGATGCTCCTGTTTACATCATGTGGTTGTACATGTGATTGGACCCTGGAATGGACTGTGCAGGGCTTTTTCCTGCCTTCACCCAATGCTGTCAGGCTAAGCAGGTCTGAAGCTGTTATGTTACTACACCATGTCTGTGTTGTCAAGTTCAGACAATATCCTGTAAGTTTTGTCCACATTAATGTAATTTTAATTTTACATCCTTTCAAACTCATGCATAAATTAAAGAAATGTCTCTGTAGCCAAGAAAACAATGAGAACACTGGTTTTGGCCCAGTGCTAATTTAACAAGGACTGGTAATGAGATATTGTGAAGAACATAAAAATTAAACTTTCGTTTTCAATTTCTAAGTGTTAGGACTGCATCAGTGCTTCATCATTATATTACCTTTATTTAGTGCATTTTGTTTTTCCTCATTCACAAACTAGGTTAATTTCTTTCAATTACTGCCTGAAATTAGATGTCATGGCCCCATGCTAAATTAGGACCCCCAGTGTTAGCAGTTCTTATTGCTGCAGCTGCCTGAGAGCACTTTAAAATACCTCTGCTTGCCACAGCTCTTTGTTGTGGCATTAGTTTGCTTAGGCTTGCTCATGGTTTTGGATCCTTTGCTTTCAACTTCTCATTACAGGTAAGTTTTGGATTTTTTTCTTTAAATAATTTATTATTTAACTTTGGTTTAGTTATACATTATAGCTTTATATGTTGACCTGGTTTTATCTTTAGACATGTAACAAAAAAAAAAAACATAACTCATTATAGGATTTTCTGAAGTCTCGATTTCTCTTGTATTAAGGTAAATGATTTTTAGATCTTTGGTTTGGTCCATATTTAGGATTTTTCTGTTTGGGATGTGTTTGCTATTTATTATAATTCTGTCAAAATCATTTTAAAAATATTTTTAGTTTGTTTAATCAAATATTTGTTTTGTTTTGCTCTTTTTAATGCACTACTTCTGATTCTCACATATGGTTTATTCTATTTTTTAATTTAAAAGAATATTACTAGTATTACTTCAGAATACAAGTTTGTTTATTTTTTTAATTGATTTTGGTCTTCCTTGTCTAACAATAAAGAAGGTGTTTACATCTGCAAAAGTAATAAAAAATATATTCTACTTAAAACCTACTTACATTTAAAGAATACTGCATACTGTACACAGTTCAATAAATTTACATTATCTTACAATTATGCACCCTCAGTTTCCTCTATACAGAAAAATAAATCAATCAATCCTTATTTTATATAGCTATCATACTAAGAAAAATTACAAGGTACATATTGTTCTTAGAATAAAACTAATATTAAAGCAAGTTCTAATTAAAAAAATAAACAATTAAAAGGCTAAATAAATGTGTCATTTATGCTCATTTCTTCTTGAGAAAGGGGTCTAAAATTCACAAAAAAAATAAAAAATATGCATTTGCTTAACATTATATTGAAAGCAGTAATGTCCAATTTTGCATGGAACTCAGTCTTTCTAATGTATACACCAAACGTTCAAAATTAACTTCAGTAAAAGAGTACCCCATTAAAGGCCAGTTCCAGCCTTCTTAAAAAGGCATCCATATAAAAGATATACAGAACATTTATAAAAATGTGAGGTTGTGCTGGGAGGTATACCGGTTCATACCGAAAACCGTTTTTTATTTTTGTTATGATATGGATTTTCCTAATACCGCAATACCGGTTTAAATAGCCTAAACCATGTTCGGAACATGGCGCAGTGGGAAACTGTTTAAGGAGTGACCTTTTTCACTGCTAACCGCTAAACACGCATGCAATGGAGTACATGCGTTAGAGGAGCTTTTGAGCGGTGAAAGTGGACAGAAAACATTCTGAAACTGAAGCTGTAGCAGACGTTAAAGTTGAACATGATGATACAGAAGAACTTTTGCTGAAAAAAGGAGCCGTGTCTGTTGTCTGGAGATACTTTGGTTTTAAAAGGTTTGATGTGGACCAAACAACTATTTACTGCAAATGCTGTAGAGTTAAAGTTGTCGCCGGAGGTGGCAACACAAGTAATTTGCTGCACCTCCTTAGCCACACACATGCTTTGGAGTACCATGAATAGGGGTGGGCGGTATGACCAAAATTCTATATCACGGTATTTTTCTAAATTATCCGGGTTTCACGGTATTTGACGGTATTTTTTTCCCATGCATGTGTGGATGTTAACCTCATTTTCCACTGCAATTACTGCAGTAGACTGGCTAAGAATAACCTATTCCACTGTCATTAGCATTGTCCATTGTACGCACACAAGTATTAATACAGGTTTGTATGGCCCCATAAACTGATAGTTTTCAAGGGGGTGGCACTAATGAAGAGAAGGAATTACATTGCATGGCAGTTGCAGTCAAAATATAGAACCATTTTATTGAACAAATTTTGCAAACCACTTAAACTATAATTTTGACAACATATTTTCAACCATCCAAAGAGGCATTTAGACTTAGTAAAATATCTAGAGGTGCTTGTCAAAAGTTGTATTGCACTGAACATGTCTTAGAAAATGAATAAATAGTAAATATTTTTTTGTAAACCAACTACACTTTCTGTTAATGTTAACCATCTCTGTCCACTGACATGTTAAAGTGACTTTTTAAACAGCTTTACCATTATTAAACTGCATAATATTTAAACTAATAAATAATAACAATAAAATAAATAACAGTATTATTACTGATAGTTGCACTATTACTTCAAGACTTCAAGCCCAGGTGCACTACACAGCATTCACCAAATTAAAATAAAATAAAACAAGTGCAACTTGGTGATGACATCTTTACTAACTGAACCATCATTTAGGCAAACTGCATTAATATGGACCTTGCTTCAAGCTAAGCTATATACATGAATAATAAAACTGCAACTTGCATTTATGATACTTTGTGGTATAGCCCTACGTAATCGTATTAGGGCCACGGTGAAGAAAAAAAAATTTGGACACAGGGAAGAAAAAAAACAAACTATATGTCGAGAATAAAGTCGACATGTTGACTTTATTCTCGATATTTCCACTTTAATTTTGACGCTTATGTCAAGATTAAAGTCGACATTTCCACTTTATTCTCGCCGTTTATGTCGAGATTAAAGTCGACATTTCCACTTTATTCTCATAGTTTATTTTATAATTAAAATAGAATGTCGTAAACTAAACTTCATCCTAAAATCAATGTTTAATTTAGTAGATTTTCTCAAACCCCGTCATAAGTTAATGCAGCACATTAAATGCTTTGTGTTAAGTGTTCCCCGACCCAGTTGTTAATCACTACACTTCTTAAACTGACTTTCTCCTCACTAAGAGGAGGCGCTGGCAGCAATCACCGCACAGAATCCATTCACTTCATGATATTCCTGCTCTCTGAAAATTTAGAATGCTAAGATAAATACTTGATATCATTTTCATAATGAAATGCATTAAAGCAGGTATTAAACATGCATGGTTGTGAGGCGGTAGTGCTGCTCCCTTGCAGTAAGGGGTCTCAAGGTGTATGTTCAGTGTAAAGAACTTTATGGCAGGTGTGACGAGGCTCAAAAAAACTGGATGTATGAATGGGTATTGCAAAGGTTTAACTTAAATATTGTGTAAATGTTGGGTTTGTGATCTGGTAGTCGGAGACATGAACACAGAATTCAATGGATGTTCTTCTGAGCGGGCTTTCATTATTGCAAGCGTGCTGTCTGTCTGACGTACCAAAACCCCAGTTCCTATCCTTCCTTTTTCTTTCTCCACATAATCAATCACCACACGATAAATGTCTTTGTGAAATTAAAACTAGTTATAAACTTAGCCCATAGAGTGTTCAGAACTTTAAAAATATCTTTGTTATACATGTTTAATTATGCCATCCATTCAGGGTTGCGCCCATCCCAGTATGCATTGTGTGTGAGGCAGGAGCAAATTTTTCTGTAAACTGTAAACACCATCCATCATCCAACCCGCTATATCCTAACTACAGGGTCACGGGGGTCTGCTGGAGCCAAACCCAGCCAACACAGGGCGCAAGGCAGGAAACAAACGCCAGGCAGGGCACACACACACCCACCCTAGGGACAATTTTGAATCGCCAATGCACCTAACTTGCATGTCTTTGGACTGTGGGAGGAAACCCATGCAGGCACGGGGAAAACATGCAAACTCGACGCAGGGAGGACCTGGGAAGCGAACCCAGGTCTCCTTACTGCGAGGCAACAGCGCTACCCACTGTGCCGCCCACTGTAAACACGAAATGCAGTTTAATACCTATTGGAAATAGGGAAATAATTGTGATTATTTTCATCCATCCATTTCCACACTAATCTAATTCAGTGTCTCAAAGGGCTGTATTCAATTTAAGCAACTTTGGGCATGGGGTAGGAACCAGCTCTAGAAAGGTAATGTAAATTTTAAATAAATAAAATGAATATTAAAATCTCTGCTTTCAAAAACTATCACCTGAATGTATGGAGTACTGAAAACAACAGAACCCATCAGAATATTGTGATGTCTGATGTATCAATCTTTAAAACGAAGCATATAAAAAATGATGAACATAGCTCATCTAAAAGGTATACTAGTTTTGGATTGGTTCCCCAAATGGAATTTCTAGTGTGTGTTTTTCTTCCCTTTGCAATGCATAAAACCTTGTACCTACAAACAGCACAGGCAAGGCTTTTGAATGTGCTAAACAAGCACATTTTATGCAACACAGCAGCTGTGGATTAGACTGCTCTCAAAATGTCCAATTAAAGCCGAGAAGATTCTACTGCTCTTCCAATAGATCAAAATGAAATACAGCAATATATGAAAGATGGAAAACATTTTCTTTATAAAAATACACTAGATTAAATCAAATTAGCTTTTGCCAAATTGGATATTGTAGATCTCTCCTTTCATTCAGTCTGTCTGTCCATTTTGCCCACTCACGCATATGACTCTTTTGTTCAAATATCAGCAGCACATGTGATTCTTTTTGTAGAACTACTTGTAAAATTAAGGCTGACACAATGATTACTTCAGAAAATGCCCCCTTGTATTCCATGTGCTCCATGTCTTTGTCTAAACATCTACTATGAATTCAGCTCTGCAAAACTAAAAAGGCATGAATGGCAATGTTAGCATGAATATAAAACAATAGCATCGGAAAATTAACATGAGTTACATTTCAATGAAAAGGGTAAATCTGCAAGATACACTGCCTTATATTGTATACTGCACATTAACACCTAATATATGTATTATTTTAAAATTTGAAGGTTGGCAAATTATAAATCACTAATTTACATCAATGTCTTTTTTTACTTTTCAGATAAAATGAGTAAATATTGTACAGTATACTAATTTTTGTGTTTCATGTCAACTCATTCTTGCTAGAAAAAATTCCAATTCACTTTCCTGAGGATTCCCATTATAAGTATAGCAGAGCATAAAAGCCCCATATTTAAGTTAACATGGAAAAATTAAGTGAATGCATTAATAATTCTTATTACTTACATACACTGGTGATACTGTCATCTCACAAAGTCCACTGATGCAGACCACACGGAGGTAGTGGCAAAAGTAAACCTGTCTCTTGCCATATAACAGACTATGCGGACGCATTTATATAATTACGTCTCCAAATTTTTAGCTGAGCTCAAAAAACTTTTACATCGTAACATTGTGACCTGCTTTCTGCTCGTAAACATAGTTTTCCGTTACAGCTACAAGGTGGCACACCTTTACAGGGTCACGAAGCAAACAACCTCTTGACTGCTATTGGTGGAAAGGAGAAGCTTGCTACAGAAGCTGAAACTGCATTGGATAGCTAAGCCTCGAACATCCCCACCCATTTATTAAATATATCGAGATTAAGGATAGATGCAACCCAAATTTATAAAGACACCCAAATATCTGTCAGTATTTATGTAATTAACTGTAAGATCACTTACATTAGTATTAATATTTAAAACTAATTTAAAATATCCGCGGCCAATTTAAGAGGTAAAAAGGGGTGTACTTCAAATAATCAAATATAAACTAAGTATCCATGTAAAACTTACAACAATGTTTATAGATAAATGAAAAACAAGCCAAAAATAAAGCATAGCAGTAATACAATACGCAAAACTACACAAATATGAAGAGTGATATACACACATTATATTTTTATATATATATATATATATATATATATATATATATATATATATATATATATATATATATATACACACACACACACACACATATATATATATATATATATATAAAACAACCATTCCTTCTTATTTGTGTAACGCGAATAAAAATGTACATGCACTATCACTTAACAGCCTTCCTTCCCTAAGCAGTAAGCAAAACTAAATACAAACGTCTAAAATCAAACAAAAATTATATTTTTAAGCATTTCCTTCAATACTACGTAATTCTCTCATTTCTTAATAAATGACACTGACAATGCTTTTAATAATTCCTGCGCGAGACGTGATGCACTAAAACACGCCTCCATTCATCTGTGTCAATTTAACAATCTATTATTCCAGACAGACTCCGATTGCAAACCCGCATTCAATACAAGGACATTCTCAACTGCATTTTTCTACGAAGACTTCGCAGCCGAGGCTGTCTGTCAATGAGCGAACCCCTCCACCCTCCCACTCCCTTCAACCTCCGCACCCCCCACCCCCTCCCCAACCGGCACACATATGGCACTTCGTATCCATGAGGGAACCCCTCATAAATCAGGCTTCTTTCTTTCTTTTTGCCCATCACTCACCCGATGTTGCTCAGCGCCTGTTCCAGCAGCTCGGTTTGCAAAATATTCTGAGGCGGTGAGAAAACCCCATTAAAATGAGATAAAACGGAGCTACAAAACTGACGCAATGTCTCAAACTGCATTTTCCAGTTTTCCTCGATTTTCCTTTAAGGCCCTTCCAGCCACAGTACCTGTCATCCGAAGCTGTCTATCTTGCGGGCTGCATCAAATGGGAAGATGCCAGTCAAGTTCCATATTTTTTCTGATCTCGGTAAAAAGTACGGTTTAGCGAGCAGCAGTCGATAGCTAATTGTTCAGTCATTATATTCTCTACTTTGCCCAATGATCCCGAGGTGTACGGTTAAGGATTCGGTTCAATCTAGCAAGACTTATTTCGATCAAACAAAAAAAAAAAAAAAAAAAAAAAAAAAAAACGCGGCTTCAGTTATTCCCAGCTCCAGCGTCAAGGGCTGCTCTAATACACACTACTCATATTTCCGAGTTACCTATGACACGCGCACGGATGCGCGCCCGCGACCACTCGCACACGCGCACGCAGTCGCACACACACACACATATACATACACATACACACACACCCACGCACACACACAAACACTCGCACACGCTCTTATACCTTTGTGGATGCTCTAATTGCGAGTTTGCCTGCCTGCCATACGATCAGCTTTCACAATTAATAAAGGACATGGCAACCTGTTTCAAATTCTTCCTTGAGAAGTGAAGGTGTAGATGTTTGAGAACGCGAGATTTCTTCAACGATGAAATCTGTACGTTAAGAAATCACTGAGGCGTTATCAAAATTGGAGGAAAGAAAATTATTTCTGAGAACGGGGGATGGGTGGGGTGGCTGGAGGGCGGAGTAAGAATAAAAAACTAAATAAAAATAAAATAAAATAAAACTAGGAAAACTGTAGATATAAGACAAAAGGAATTCCCATTTAGCTAAATGTTGAGACCACAGGCCATCATTTATATTGAATACTGAATATTTAAGTACATATACAAAGTATAACATACTTTTATTTAACATACACTATTCTGTTTCTGTTTAATAAAACTAATTGATATTATGAACATTTGAAGACACTTGAGTATAGAATAACAACACATAATTATATTAAAAGGTGATTTAAATAATTATCTTTCTTCTACTTGATATTTTCAGATTTTATACCTACACTAGACAGTTGTTTTCTGGACTGAAATCCATTACTTTTGGCTCCTTCACCACAATTAGAACAATGCATGCATGTATGTTCACCCTGCGATGGGCTGATACACTGTCCAGTTGTTGTTCTTGCCTTGTGCCACATGAATGCTGGTTTAGACTCCAACTGCCCTGCAACCTTGCTCTGAATAAGTGGATTAGGAAAATTGATGTATTATATTAATACACACATATAAAGAAACTTTTCAGTGCCACAGTATATTAAAACATTTCTTCCAATTAGTTAAAGGCTTTTAGGAAATCTTTATGAATATGTTTGAAAGGGCTATCTCTGCTGGATAATACCCCATGTCAATTGGTTCAGAAATTTCCGGAATTGTTACAGAAATAGAAAATTAATTACGGTTTAATTAAGTGGCCTTCCCAGTCATCACAACTTAGACCAACAAAATGTTTTTGGGATAAGATTTTGAGTACAGAGATTCTCCCAATAGCTAATTTACAGGTATGCCCCAACAATTTTATGATTGTTTTAGAACAGCTCACTATAATGTAGATATACTTACAGTAATTGTATAGTTATAATTATATAGCAATTGCATAGCAATAATTAAAATTAAAATAAAATTTGTTGGATCCAGTACAATATGTATTAACTGCAGTATTTTGAATGTGTATACTACAAAATGCACATTAGTTAATGTAGTTTTACACTTTGACAAAAAATTATTAAAATAATTCATTTTGGAAAAATTGATAAAGCACAGCTTGACTACTAAGAATATAACAAACAAATGTAAATTATTTAACACCAGAAAACTTCAGACTCACAAAGTGGGGACATCATTGTACAAATGACTTAAAAAATAATCATTTTATGTTCTTAATCTATCCACTTTTTCTATCCCATTTAATTTGAATTCTGGTTACGATCTTATTTATGTTTAAGACTGTGGAAAGCTGGAGCCTATCCTGGCAGTATTGGGAACGAGGTGTTAGTGATCTACCTCCTTAATTACGTTATGTTATAGTGAAACTAGTATATTAAAATATTACATTAATTCATTATTTGGATTAGATTAGATAATATGTTTCATATTATTTCATTGCAATATATATATATAAAATTACAACTATATGTAGTCAACACCGCAAACTTAAAATATGTGTTATTTAGGCATATCATCCATCCATTTTCCAACCCGCTGAATCCAAACACAGGGTCACAGGGGTCTGCTGGAGCCAATCCCAGCCAACACAGGGCACAAAGCAGGAACCAATCCCGGGCAGGGTGCGAACCCACCGCAGGACACACACAAACACACCCACACACTAAGCACACACTAGGGCCATACAGTAAATAAATAAATATGAAGTTTCAGGTTGGCTGCTTTTTTAGAAAAACTATATAATTACTGTATGTCCAGAGTAGTTTACATTATTTACGTATGTTATTGATCAAATATGCTCTTAGTAGAAGGATACATTTGCCTCTCTCAGAAATGTGCAATTTGTACTAGATTCCTTTTTTTCCATTCTGTGAAAGGGAATGGAAAGTGAATTGTTTCTTCAGTGATAAATACTTAATCCAATGAAAACCATATATAGGTTTCTTTGACTACATACTGTATGGATACTGTATATATCCACTGAAAAGATGTCCTAATACAATATCAGCAGAAGAGATGCAATTCCAGAAAAGGACAATGGTTTTGTAGGTTAATGCATCCCTCCACCTAAAATAAACTTTGAGATGGGCATGATGTAGATTTTACTGATCTTTATTGATCTTTAAATAGTAATTGATATATCCATGCTTTAAACTTTTAAAACCATTTTTCCTTCTACTGTATTGATTGTATTTTTTATCTTCTATTCAATTTATTAAAAGCATGTAACATTCCATACAATAAAGTCAAACTTAACTAAATTCAATTCTACTCCCACCCATGAGAAAGATAGGAAGGCCAACAGCCAGAGTAAAACTTTGAGAGTAGTGAAGAGGGAAAGACGTCCTTCTCCCCAATATAAATGCTTGATCTAAAATTGATTAGATCCTGCCAGGTTTTTAAAAAGTTTTGAACATATTCTCTAAGTAAGAATTAGATTTTTTCCAATTTCAAATAGTATACAGTAATCCCTCCTCAATCGCAGGGGTTGCGTTCCAGAACCCCCCGCGAAAGGTGAAAATTCGCGAAGTAGAAACGATATGTTTATATGGTTATTTTTATATTGTCATGCTTGGGTCACAGATTTGCACAGAAACACAGGAAGTTGAAGAGAGACAGGAACTTTATCCAAACACTGCAAACAAACATTTGTCTCTTTTTCAAAAGTTTAAACTGTGCTCCATGACAAGACAGAGATGACAGTTCCGTCTCACAATTAAAAGAATGCAAACATATCTTCCTCTTCAAAGGAGTGCGCGTCAGGAGCAGAGAATGTCAGAGAGAGAGAGAGAAAAGCAAACAAATCAATAGGGCTGTTTGGCATTTAAGTATGCGAAGCACCGCAGCACAAAGCAGTTGCAATGAAGGCAGCAGCTCACACCCCCTCCGTCAGGAGCAGAGAATGTCAGAGAGAGAGAGAGAGACAGATAAAAACAAACAATCAAAAATCAATACGTGCCCTTCGAGCTTTTAAGTATGCGAAGCACCGTGCAGCATGTCGCTTCAGGAAGCAGCTGCACAGAAGGGAGCAACGTGAAGGTAATCTTTCAGCATTTTTAGACGAGCTTCCGTATCGTCTAGGTGTGCGAACAGCCCCCCTTCTCACACCCCCTCCGTCAGGAGCAGAGAATGTCAGAGCAAGAGAGAGAGAGAGAAAAGTAAGTTGGGTAGCTTCTCAGCCATCTGCCAATAACGTCCCTTGTATGAAATCAACTGTGCAAACCAACTGAGGAAGCATGTACCAGAAATTAAAAGACCCATTGTCCGCAGAAATCCACGAACCAGCAAAAAATCCACGATATATATTTAAATATGCTTACATATAAAATCCACGATAGAGTGAAGCTACGAAAGTCGAAGTGCGATATAGCGAGGGATTACTGTATAACATCAGTTACCCACTGACTTAAAAGAGGTGGGTTAGAATTCTTCCAGTTGAGCAAGATGTCTATTTGCTAATATTGAAGTAAAGGCAATTACAGTTCGTTTATCCTTCTCCACTTTAAGCCCATCTGGAAGTACACCAAACACAGCTGTTAACGGATTAGGCATTTAAACTTTTTTTCCAGAATTATGTTAATTTGGTACACGGCCAAAACATGTGGCCTAGTGAGGCTGGAGCGCAATTGCAATGAGCACAGGTTGAGTCTGGCCCTGGAAACATTTTGGACAATTTTAAACAAGACAGATTTGCTTGATAAAAGATTTTAAGTTGAATAATTGAATGCTTTGTGAATATGAAGCTAGAGTGAATTCTGTGCATGGCTGCCTTCCACTTCGTTTCTGAAATGTTGAGTAAAAGATCCTTCTCCCACTGTACTCTGGGATCTTTAAAATGTTATAATATATTATAGAAACGCTGTCCGAGTCTTGTCAATATTTCTTCTGGAATAGAAATAGGTGGGAGGTGAGGCAAACTGGGCAGATTTAGTTTAGGAAAGTTTCTAATTTGGAGATGGTGGAAAAATTGTGTTGATGGGAAGCTACATTTGGAATGTTGTTCGTAGGATGCAAAGGCATTATTTATATACAAATCTCCCACTTATTTAATCCCATAAGTTTTCCAAACATTGAAGACTGTTTGAGACAGTGGAAAAAGGTGGTTATCATGTAGAGGTGCCACAGATAAAATATTCTCTAACTTGAAGTGCTTCCTACATTTGGTTCCATATTCTGAGTGAATGAAGGATAATTGTGTTATATTGATGATACTTTGTACTTTTGATTGTAGTAAGTTAATTTTCATATTTGCATCTTCTGGAATATTTTTTCTCTTTACATGTAAATTGTGCAAATGTTATATTTAAATTTAGTTTACTGTATATATTATTAAGGTGTACAAATGGGAAAACTGGCCTATTGATTATTTTTAGATATTAACCATTTCCTGTCTAAAAATAATTAAAATAATGTACATGGGACTCAGCCTTTAGAAAGTTAGATATAATTTCAGTGGCACAAATGTGGTTTTACAAACAGAAGACAACACTACCTACAGAAAAAAATCACTTGTTTTGAAAAGTTTTTTTTCTTCTGCTATCAACAAATATTCACACTAATAACAACATCAAACTTAAATTAAATATCTTTAATAAACAGAACAGATGCTTCTTGTTTCAGAAAGTTATTCTTTGAAGGGTTGCATTATAGATTTGCTTCTCACCTCTTCTTGAAATATCAGTTCTTTTTACAATTACATTGTCATTTTGCTCACATATACAGTATAGCATGGAATGTCATTCATCAATTTATAAGAAGGTAAAGACAGTAATACTAGCTATAACATGGGGCTATTTATAGATATTGTACAGAGTTTTGTTTATTAATTCAGATGACTATTCACAGATTGGGCAGCATGGTGGCGCAGTGGTAGCGCTGTTGCCTCGCAGTTAGGAGACCCAGGTTCGCTTCCCAGGCCCTCCCTGCGTGGAGTTTGCATGTTCTCCCCGTGCCTGCGTGGGTTTCCTCCGGGCGCTCCGGTTTCCTCCCACAGTCCAAAGACATGCAGGTTAGGTGGATTGGCGATTCTAAATTGGCCCTAGTGTGTGCTTGGTGTGTCAGTGTGTTTGTGTGTGTCCTGCGGTGGGTTGGCACCCTGCCCGGGATTGTTTCCTGCCTTGTGCCCTGTGTTGGCTGGGATTGGCTCCAGCAGACCCCCGTGACCCTGTGTTCGGATTCAGCGGGTTAGAAAATGGATGGATGGATGGATTCACAGATTAACTGTGAGACAGATACTGTAACTTTTTATGTCTTTAATCTTAATAGAGAGAAATGTGCTATATTGTAAAGAATTATTATTATTACATTACATAAAATATAATATTTACAATATTGTACAATACTCTGCTGTGGTGTAGTGGATCTGCAGCTCAGAAAAAGATGGGCGACTTTTAATAAATAAATAACTGAATGGCCGGCTCAATCTCCGTAGGTGTACATGCTTGCGCAGCTGCAGGGGGTTGGTGGAGTAAATGGGGCATGACGCACCTGCACATGAGGGTCATCCTGGGGTACATTAGCGGTGGTAGCAAGTTCAAGAGGCTCCGTAGAAGGACCCAGTAGCATAGAGCCAACCTGCACCATCACATCTACGTATAATATCTACATACACTGCAACATAGACTTCTAATTTATTTACATTATACTTTAATTTATTAAAATTATACTCTGTTTTACAGATTAATATTAATCATTCCCTATTATGGTCAAGGAAGAATGATTTATACAGATGTAAGACAACAAATATATAATTCTCTTTATAATTTTGAACAATATGTGAATAATTAAAAATGCTACAATAAATCTGTTGATTATTAGTGTTTTAATCTATGCTTGCTTAAAAATGGTACTAGTACATCATTAAATGGTTTAACTACTGCAAACCAACTGTGTAATTTGTTTTGAGCGTGGTCCAATAGTTAAGAATTCTGCAACATACTTTTTACAAAATGAGCTGCAACCAGTGTAATCTAATAATTTAAATAGCATGAATTTGAGGGGAATACATAAAAATCAATATGTTTTGAAGAGTCACATTTAAAAAAACAGTATATATAGTCATACATGTTCGCATAGGGCACAGTTTAAGGACTATGCTGATTAAAAATATCCACTGTTCCAGGGATTGATGCTCTGAGATAATGTCTTTTCTTTACGTCCCTATCTAAAGTGGAAGACTAATGGCTCTTCCATCGGTGACGTCACTTCCGGTGTCTGTTCGCCTGGACCTGCCTCTTCCTACTGTAAACCATCATAAAGAACCAGACTCCCATCTGAAAACATGTTTTCTTCAACTCCGTTTACTTGCATTTTTGTTTACTTATGGATACCCCAACACTACTTGTCCTTATTGTCTCAACTTTGTTATTCCATCCATCCATTATCCAACCCGTTATATCCTAACTACAGGGTCACGGGGTCTGCTGGAGCCAATGCCAGCCAACATAGGGCGCAAGGCAGGAAACAAACCCCAGGCAGGGTGCCAGCCCACCACAGGGCACACACACACACACACAACATATATATATATTGTGGCAGACAACCAGTGATCCTGCCCCACCAGGACGCTTGATCAGGAGAGGGGCACTATCTCTCCCTGGCCACAAAAGGGCAGCCCCCCTGGATTCCATCAGGGCTACAGAAATGGAGCTGGGAAGCTCAACCC
Source organism: Erpetoichthys calabaricus (assembly GCF_900747795.2). Lineage (NCBI taxonomy): Eukaryota > Metazoa > Chordata > Cladistia > Polypteriformes > Polypteridae > Erpetoichthys > Erpetoichthys calabaricus. The sequence continues at coordinate 122,325,425 of NC_041406.2, read as the reverse complement.
TGTGGGGACCCGTCGCCACCACCAGGGGGCGCCTGGACAGTCCTAGAGCCGAACCAGGACCTGTGTATGCCTGGAGTGCTTACTGGTGCAAGGGCAGCACTTCCACCACACTAGAAAGTGCTGTCAGAAGACCATCACCAAGCACCTGGAGTACATCCGGGGCGTGATAAAAGGGGCTGTCTCACTCCCTTCGAGGAGCCATTGTCGGGAGGGAAAAGACGGAATTTGAGAGAAAGGGGTGGAGGCGGCCAAAGAGAGGAAAAGAACTGAGTTAGTGTGATGTTTTGTGCACTGTCATTGGCTTTGTGTTGCTGTGTCGCAAAATAAACCATGAGTGTTGTGGACATCTGGTGTTGTGTCTGTCTGTGGCCGGGCTATTTTTTACTATATATATATATTGTGAAAGAACCAGCCTCAGCAGACACAAAAAGGTTTGGGGCAGCCACCCGTATATTGTCCATGGCTTCAGAAGGTGCATAAATTGGAGTTCCAGACTGAACTGAACTGTTAAGCCAAAGATGGTGGCTTTAAAGGCCTTTATAGATGTGTGATGTCATTAAGTTCAGAACTGGATGTGATGTCTTTTTTGGAGCCGGAACTGGAAGTGACATCTTTCTTGGGGCCATAAATTTATGGTATTTGTAAAAGTTAGCTTTTTCCAGTTTTATTCTCTCAATCACGATCACGCTCTAACACCCCCCCCCCCCCCCCCCCCCAGACCCCAAATCCTGATCTGACTCTAAGTAAAAGCGGCAGCATAAATTCAGACCGATCTGACGCTCTTCGTTTTCAAATAATATTGCATTAGTGCGATGATGTTTTCTGATTAATTTTATACCCAATGTCCCATATATTTGTCTCTTTCTTTTTTTTCTCCGTGCTGTGCCAACATCATGCACCAGAAGGCGTGAGCTTATTCAGTGCAGCAGGAACACTCAATAAAACTGAATAAAAAAAAATAAAGTGACGGTGAGATACGAAGAAGGTTGATTCACCAGCGTTTGTGTGTCAGCTTTTATCCCTCCAGATCAGAGAATGTCCAGTTCCATTGCCTCAAAACACCACTCACATCTACAGTTACTCCCAGTTTCAAATAAAAACTAAAAGCATCAGCTCCCCTTAGTATGTATCGTGATTGTGACTGAGAGAATAAAAGTGAAAAAAAAGGTAACTTTCACAAGTCCTACAAATGTACAAGGTCTGTTACAGACACAAAACAAATGTGTGTGTGTACTGTATAATATTAACAATAAGAGCAGCTCACAACTGAAAACAGTAAATACAGGAGACACTCAGGGACTCTTGATTAGAATTCGGCAAATCTTACCGCTACGCTACAGAAGCTGTTGTATCATTCTTGAACCTTTTGTGAAAGTGTTTATTTGATCTTTGGACTTCAGGCTTCACACATTGTATAGATTATTGCCTACATTTTGTAACATTTATTACTAAAATATGAAAAAGTTTCTGTTTTAACAATGTGTTTACACAGATTACTGTAGAAACGGAACACACATGAAATGCATGTGTTCCAAATAACGATCTATTATTTCCACTCTAAAACTCTAGCAGTTCACTCCCAGATAATCAAACAAGGCATGAGCTGGGAGAACTTTGTGAACTTTCTGCGACGGTGGGGGGATGGAATAGCCGGCTGCTTGCCGCTTGTCTTAATCGGCACATTTACAGGACAGAAGACGCTGATGGAGAGGTGTGGACGGATTTAAGGTGGGCCGGATTTACGAGTTTTCTCGTAGGCTCTGGTAATTCTAGTGTTAAATATTTATCTTAGCTTTTCATCATATTTGCTTCTTTTTGAATTACTAATAAATATTTTCTACATTTATAAAGATTTTGTTTTTGACTTATCTTTCAAGCAAGAGGCTTTACAGTTCCTTTGCTTTGGGTTATGAATCAAGGAGTGCTTCTTAATAAAATCCCAACAAGGCGATCACATGTGACTTTAAGTTTTCCCATTGTTAACTAGTGTTCACTGCATGTGCTTTACTGCGGTGCTCCTGCTTTGAATCCGGTTAACCTCCAAAACTTCTGTGTTGTGACTCATGATGTGCTGCTTCATGCGAACCACCATGAAGGAGTAATGAAACCACAACAAACTCCTTTATCTGTTAATATTTATTATTAACAGGCTGAAATGTTAAAACAGAAAACATGTAGGTGCTTAAACTCTGCCGGTACAATTCCTTCTCTCACACAACAAACACAGGGAGAGGCTCATACTGATGAAGTAACATAACACAGACAAAGAAAGGATTCGAGAAGCTGTTAAAGGTTCAGCGCCCATGCATGTAATAGTAATAACAAAACAAAATATGTTTTATGGGGCGGCACAGTGGCGCAGGGGTAGCGCTGCTGCCTCGCAGTTGGGAGACCTGGGGACCCGGGTTCGCTTCCCGGGTCCTCCCTGCGTGGAGTTTGCATGTTCTCCCCGTGTCTGCATCAGTTTCCTCCCACAGTCTGAAGACATGCAGGTTAGGTGGATTGGCAATTTTAAATTGGCCCTAGTGTGTGCTTGGTGTGTTTGTGTGTGTTGTGCAGTGGGTTGGCACCCTGCCCGGGATTGATTCCTGCCCTGTGTTGGCTGGGATTGGCTCCAGCAGACCCCTGTGTTCGGATTCAGGGGGATGGATGGATGGAATATGTTTTACATATTTACAAAAAAATGATAGAAAATCTTCACAATGTGCTAAGAATGATCATAAAAACGGATATAAAACAAACAATATGACTTAAGGGACTTATTATACAGTACTATACGTAAGGTCAGGTTTGAATACATACAGTGGGTACGGAAAGTATTCAGACCCCCTTCAATTTTTCACTTTTTGTCATATTGCAGCCATTTGCTAAAATCATTTAAATTAATTTTTTTCCTCATTAATGTACACACAGCACCCCATATTGACAGACAAAAAAAAAGAATTTTTGAAATTGTTGCAGATTTATTAAAAAAGAAAAACTGAAATATCACGTGGTCCTAAGTATTCAGACCCTTTGCTCAGTATTTAGTAGAAGCACCCTTTTGAGCTAATACAGCCATGAGTCTTCTTGGGAAAGATGCAACAAGTTTTTCACACCTGGATTTGGGGATCCTCTGCCATTCCTCCTTGCAGATCCTCTCCAGTTCTGTCAGGTTGGATGGTAAACGTTGGTGGACAGCCATTTTTAGGTCTCTCCAGAGATGCTCAATTGGGTTTAAGTCAGGGCTCTGGCTGGGCCATTCAAGAACAGTCACAGAGTTGTTGTGAAGCCACTCCTTCGTTATTTTAGCTGTGTGCTTAGGGTCATTGTCTTGTTGGAAGGTAAACCTTCGGCCCAGTCTGAGGTCCTTAGCACTCTGGAGAAGGTTTTTGTCCAGGATATCCCTGTACTTGGCCGCATTCATCTTTCCCTCGATTGCAACCAGTCGTCCTGTCCCTGCAGCTGAAAAACACCCCCACAGCATGATGCTGCCACCACCATGCTTCACTGTGGAGACTGTATCGGACAAGTGATGAGCAGTGCCTGGTTGTCTAAACACATGCCTCAGTGCAAGACACATGACAGCCCGCTAGGAGTTTGCTAAAAGAAACCTGAAGGACTCTGAGGTGGTGAGAAATAAGATTCTCTGGTCTGATGAGACCAAGATAGAACTTTTTGGCCTTAATTCTAAGCGGTATGTGTGGAGACAACCAGGCACTGCTCATCACTTGTCCGATACAGTCCCCACAGTGAAGTATGGCGGTGGCAGCATCATGCAGTGGGGGTGTTTTTCAGCTGCAGGGACAGGACGACTGGTTGCAATCGAGGGAAAGATGAATGCGGCCAAATACAGGGATATCCTGGACAAAAACCTTCTCCAGAGTGCTAAGGACCTCAGACTGGGCCGAAGGTTTACCTTCCAACAAGACAATGACCCTAAGCACACAGCTAAAATAATGAAGGAGTGGCTTCACAACAACTCTGTGACTGTTCTTGAATGGCCCAGCCAGAGCCCTGACTTAAACCCAATTGAGCATCTCTGGAGAGACCTAAAAATGGCTGTCCACCAACGTTTACCATCCAACCTGACAGAACTGGAGAGGATCTGCAAGGAGGAATGGCAGAGGATCCCCAAATCCAGGTGTGAAAAACTTGTTGCATCTTTCCCAAAAAGACTCATGGCTGTATTAGCTCAAAAGGGTGCTTCTACTAAATACTGAGCAAAGGGTCTGAATACTTAGGACCATGTGATATTTCAGTTTTTCTTTTTTAATAAATCTGCAACAAGTTCAAAAATTCTTTTTTTTGTCTGTCAATATGGGGTGCTGTGTGTACATTAATGAGGAAAAAAGTTAATTTAAATGATTTTAGCAAATGGCTGCAATATGACAAAGAGTGAAAAATTGAAGAGGGTCTGAATACTTTCCGTACCCACTGTATACTGGTCCGTCTTACGTTCACATCGACTTATGACCAGACCATCAGAAATGAACATGGTTATAATTTGATGACTACCTGTATAGTAAAATATCCCAAAAACTATAACAAAAGATCTGTAAACCTTCAACTTGTATCAAAATAGAAATATATATTTTACAAAAGATGTTCTGAATCAAAGGAAGCTCTAAGAAGCACAGAAGGCATTGAGTAAAATAGGCAATCCAGTAGCAACATGTCCCAATACAAAATCTGAAAGAATGGTCAAAATAGAGGAAAAAAGGTAAAATAATCCAGAAACACAAAGAAGTAATCACACAATAAAAGCCCATTTAACGAAACACAAGCTACTCTTTGTTTCCTCAGCCATTTTAGGGTTGAGGGGAGTCCCTTGACGGAAGTGGACTGGTGTGGGAAACCACCCACAACACACATGAAACTTAAAAGAGACAGGCGCAGACACATAGAAATTAAAAAATACACACAACTATTAAAATACAGAATAATTTAAACAATTAACATAAGCTACACACACCAAAGAATCAAAAATTACATAAAAAGGTAATTTTATTTTTATAATTTTTTTGAAGAAAATACCATTCCATATAATCAAGTCTAACTTATACAATGAAGAAAATAACATTACAAACAATCAAGTCAAACTTAACACAACAGAATTCAACTCTGACCCAAGAGAAGGAGAGGAGAGCCAACAGCAAAAGCAAAAAACAATAAAGAAAGGAGAATGTGCGTTTCCCCAATATAAGTGTTTATTATAAAATGTTATTAATTAGATCTAAGCAAGAATTTTTTTTTCCAATCTCAAATAGTATACAATATCAGCTACCCAGTGACTTACAACAGGTGGGCTGAGATTATTTCAGTTAAGCAACTACGTGATAGTAGTGTGGTAAAGGCAATTACAATGAATTTGTTCTTCTCCACTTTAAGCTCATCTGGGAGTACACCCCACACCGTTGTTAATGGGTTTAGAGTCATTCTGACACCTAGGCTGTCTGATAGGCATTCAGATTTTTTGTCCAAAATTATATTGATTCTGTGCACTTTCAAAATATGTATGTGGCCAATTGAGGCTGGAGATAGATTGCAACATTCACAGGTTGAATCATGCCCTGGATAAACTTTAGACAATTTTAAACAAGATAAATGTGATCAATAATACGTTTCAACTTGAATGATTGAATGCTTTGCACTAGTGCTGGGCAGTATACCGGTTCATACCAAGAAACGTTTTTTACTTTTGTTATGATATGGATTTTTCTTATACCACAACACTGGTTTAAACAGCCTAAACAACGTTTTCAACGTGGAGCAGCGGGAAACTGTTTAAGGGGGGACCTTTTTCACTGCTGCACCGCTAAACACGCATGCAACGGAATACATGCATTAGTGGAGGTATTGAACGGTGAAAATGGACAGAGAACATTCTGAAACTGAAGCTGTAGCAGACGATAAAGTTGAACATGATGACACAGAAGAACTTTTGCCGAAAAAAGGAGCCATGTCTGTTGTCTGGAGATACTTTGGTTTTAAAAGGTCGGTTGTGGACCATTATGTTCAAATGTGTATATACTGTTTCTATACTACTGGATAATACTGCAAGCCAAGTTGTACTTGTTTTATTTTTTTTCAATACTGTGTAATGTACCTGGGTACTGTGTAATAGTGTGATGACACTGAATTTATTCTCGACATTTCCACTTTAATCTTGAAGCTTATGACGAGATTAAAGTCGACATGTTGACTTTATTCTCGTAATTTGTCATTAAAGTAGAACATCATAAACTAAACTTCATCTTAAAATGAATATTTAATTTACAAGATTTTCTCAAACCCCATCATAAGTTATGTAGCACATTAAATGCTTTGTGTTAAGTGTTCCCCAAGCCATGTTAATCGCTATGCGCTTCATAAACTGACTTCCTCTTGCACTAAGAGGAGGCGCAGGCAGTGATCACCTCACAGAATACATTAATTTCATGATATTCCTGCTCCCTGGACATTTAGAATGCTAAGATAAATATTTGATATAATTTTCATGATGAAATGCATTAAAGCATGTATTAATTATGTGGGGGCACGCTAGCGTGGAGGGTGCACAGCTGCATCGCAGCAAGGGGGTCCCGGATGTTCCCTGACTTGAATTTGCATGTTTTTCTGGTGGGTTTACTCGGCGTGCTTCAGTTTTTTTCAAAGTCATGTAGGACGTGGGGTTTTGTTATGCTATATTGACCCTGCTAGTGTATGTATTGCTCAAATTCACAATGCGATGTGATGCCCTGTTCAGGATTTGCTCCTGCCTTCCACACAATGATTGCTGGAATGGGTGCAACCCTGAATGGATGGTATAATTAAACATGTATAACAAAGATTTTTTTAAAAGTTCTGAACACTCCGCGGTCTAAGTTTATAACTATTTTTAATTTCACAAAGACGTTTATTGTGTGGCGATTGGTTATGTGGAGAAAGAAAAAGGAAAGATAGGAACTGGGGGTTTTGTACGTCAGACAGAGACAGCAAACATGCAATAAAGGAAGCTTGCTCAGAAGAACATCCATTGAATTCTATGTTTGTGCCTCTGACCACAAGATCACAAACCCAACATTTACACAATATTTAAGTTAAACCTGTGCGATACCCATTCATACATCCAGTTTTTTGGAGCCTCGTCACACCTGCCATAAAGTTCTCTACACTGAATGTGCACCTGGTGACGCCTTACTGCAAAGGAACAGCACTACCGTGCATGTTTAATACCTGCTTTAATGCATTTCATCATGAAAATTTATCTTAGCATTCTACATTTTAAGAGAGCAGGAATTTCATGAAGAGAATGTATTCTGTGCGGCGATTGCTGCCTGCGCCTCCTCTAAGTGCAAAAGGAAGTCAGTTTAAGAAGTGCATAGCGATTAACAACTGGGTCGGGGAACACTTAACACAAAGCATTTAATGTGCTACATTAACTTATTACGGGGTTTGAGAAAATCTAGTAAATTAAACTTTGATTTTAGGATGAAGTTTAGTTTATGGCATTCTACTTCAATGACAAAATAAACTATGAGAATAAAGTGGAAATGTCGACTTTAATCTCAACATAAATGGCATAAATAAAGTAGAAATGTCAAGAATGAAGTCAACATGTTTTTTTTTTTTCTTCACTGTGTCCGTATTTGTTTGTCTTCACTTTGGCCCTAATACGTTTCCGTACAGCTATACAACAAATAGCATTATAAATGCAAGTTGCAGTTTTATTATTTATGTATATAGCTTAGCTTGAAGCAAGGTCCATATTAATGCAGTTTGCCTTAATGATGGTTCAGTTGGTAAAGATGTCATCACCAAGTTGCACTTGTTTTATTTTATTTAATTTTAATTTGGTGAATACTGTGTAATGTACCTGGGCTTGAAGTCTTGGAAGTAATAGTATTATTACTGGAAGTTGCACTATTATTTATTTTATTGTTATTATTTATTAGTTTAAATTTTATGCAGTTTAATGATGGTAAAGTTGTTTAAAAAGTCACTTTAACGTGTCAGTGGACAGAGATTGTTAACATTAACAGAAAGTGTAGTTGGTTTACAAAAAATATTTACTATTTATTCCTTTTCTAAGACATGTTCAGTGGAATACAACTTTTGACAAGCACCTCTGGATATTTTACTAAGTCTAAATGCCTCTTTAGATGGTTGAAAATATGTTGTCAAAATTTTAGTTTAAGTTGTTTGCAAAATTTGTTCAATAAAAGGTTCTATATTTTGACTGCAACTGTCATGCAATGTGATTCCTTCTCTTCATTAGTGCCACCCCATTGAAAACTATCACTTTATGGGGCCATGCAAACCTGTATTAACACTTGTGTGCACATTAAAATGTTTTTTTGTACAATGTACAATTCTCATGACAGTGGAACAGGTTATTCTTAGCCAGTAATTGCAGTGGAAAATGTGGTCAACATCCACTCATGCATGGGAAATAAATACCGTGAAACTGGTATAATTTTGAAAAATACCATGATATAGAATTTTCGTCATACTGCCCAGCACTACTTTGCACATATGGAGCTAGAGGATATTCTATACATGGCTGCCTTCCACTCCTTTTCTGAGATATTAAGTGAAAGAGCCTTTCCCCACCGTACCCTGAGATCTTTGAAATAAATAAACTTTAATATGCTTTTATATATTATTGAGATGTCAGCTGGGCCTTCAAGACTGATCAGTATTTCTTCTGGAACAGAAATGGGTGGAAGGTGTAGAATATTGGGTAGGTTCCTTTTAGCAAAGTCTCTGATTTGAAAATAGTGGAAAAATTGTGTTCATGGGAAGTTAATTTAAAGTGTAATTCTTCATAAAATGTAAAGACTACATGTGGACTGGAGTCGTATCTATATACAATTCTCTAACTGTTTTAATCCCAGATGTATTACAAATATTAAATACTGTGTAGGTTTGAGAAGGTAGAAAAAGGTGATTATCATGTAGAGGTGCAACAGATAAAAGCTTCTCTGCCTTGAAGTGCTTCCTGCAATAGATTCATATTCTAAGTGAATGATGGACAATTGGATTATTGGTAAATTGACAATAATTTGTATTTACTGGGGCACAAAGCAGGGCATATAAAGAAGATAGCAAGATTGTATTTCTATTGCAGACCAAGCTTGTGTATATACATAACTAGCAAAATAGCCGCGCTTCGCAGCGGAGAAGTAGTGTGTTAAACAGGTTATGAAAAAGAAAAGGAAACATTTTAAAAATAACGTAACATGATTGTCAATGTAATTGTGTTGTCATTGTTATGAGTGTTGCTGTTTTTTATATATATAATATACACACACACACACACATAAACATATATATATATATATATATATATGTATATGTATATATATCTACATATACACATATCTACATATATATATACATATACACATCCACATATATATACATATATATATATATATATATACACATATCAACATATATATATACACACATACATACACACACAAATATACATATACACATACATACATACACATACATATATATACACACATACATACATACACACACATATATATATATATATATAGCAAAATACCCGCGCTTCGCAGCGGAGATGTAGTGTGTTAAAGAGATTATGTAAACATATATATACATATACATATATACATATATACACATATCTACATGTACATATTTATACATATATACATTTATATATATATATATATATATATATATATATATATATATATATATATATATATATATATATATATATATATACATATCTGCGGTGGGTTGGCACCCTGCCCAGGATTGGTTCCCTGCCTTGTGCCCTGTGTTGGCTGGGATTGGCTCCAGCAGACCCCCGTGACCCTGTTTGGATTCAGCGGGTTGGAACATGGATGGATGGATGGATATATACATATACACATCCACATATATATACATATATATATATATATATATACATATCAACATATATATACACATACATATACACACATACATAAACACACACATATACATCCATCCATCCTCTTCATATATACATATACACATACATACATAGTGCGTTGTAACAAGGGCTGTGATTGTTACATGGGAGGGAGACGACAAATCACAGCTTCCCGCTTTCTAATCGGGCCTGTGATTGGTGCTTTGACTGATGCCCAGATCCCACAGTATGTTCCCTTAGGAGAGGCGTTAGGCAAGTGTAATTGAATAGCGGTGCTGCAAGTTTAGCTTTACACCTGTTTTTAAGGCTTATTGACTGAAAGGGGCTTTCATGAAAAAACTTAGGGCTTTGCTACAGGATACACCCTCCACAAGTTAAGGAAGTAAAAATAAAGGTATATATTTCTGTTTTATTTAAACCTTTTAAGTTTGCATGTGGGCGGCATCGTGGCACAGTGAAAAGGTGCCAGGTAGCAGACACGGGTTCGCTTCCCTGCGTGGAGTTTGAATGTTCTCCCCATGTCTGTGTGGTTTTCCTCCAGGTACTCCGGTTTCCTCCCACAGTCCAAAGACATGCAGGTTAGGTGTCATTGGCGATTCTAAATTGTCCCTGGTGTGTGGGTGTGTGTGGGTGTGTGCGCCCTGCGGTGGGCTGGCACCTTGCCCGGGGTTTGTTTCCTGCCTTGTGCCCTGTGTTGGCAGGGATTGGCTCCTGTATTTAGGATATAGCGGGTTGGATAATGGATGGATGGACATCTGTATGCATAGCCCTATTTGCCCGTTTTCGTTTTTTTTCTTTCTTCAGTAATATTTCAGCAAACCCGGAGCTTGTCAGTTCAAATCCTGGTACTGACACCACTGTGTGACCCTGAGGAAGTCACTTCACCTGCCTGTGCTGCAAAAAACAAAAGTAATATAACAAATTGTACCTCAGATGTTGCAAGTTGCTGGAATAAAGGCATAAGTCAAATAGATAAATATGTATTATACACATAGGAACTATTCATTTATTTTCAGTTAAGTCATCTGCAGCAAAACTTTATAAATGAGGGTTTCTCCTTTTTAGATAGTGCAAACTGTTTCTTCTTCATTGAGGTTTTCTCTTGGAGAGCTTTTTTCATTTCATTGAAAATTAAAGCAGCAGCTGCCAAAATATGTAGCTTTCTTATTAATTTTTCAACATTGTGTAAAATAAATTTATAAAGTAACATAAAAGGTTTAAATACTGGTTATCCTTTTACACTAAAATATTACTAAAGAGATACAAAAAAAGTAAAATGCATATGTTCTTTTTCTTTAAGGAGATTAAATATTACTGAAGAAAGAAAAAAAAAACTAAAACAGCCAAATGGGGCTATGCATACGAACTTAAAAGGTTTAAATAAAACAGAAATATATGCTTTTATTTTTACTTCCTTAACTTGTGGAGGGTGTATCCTGTAGCAAAGCCCTAACTTTTTTCGTGAAGGCCTGTTTCAGTCAATAAGCGTTAAAAAGAGGTGTAAAGATATTGACAATAAGCTAAGCAAACCCAGGCAGACATGGAATCGTTTAAATCAAGTATCATTACATCTTCCTTTCTTAAAGAGAAGTAAGGCAGTACTTATAAGCTTACATATATATATATATATATAGACATACATACATATATATATATATATCTATATCTATATATGTATATCTATATATATCTATATCTCTATATACATATACATATATATATATATATATATCTATACTAATAAAAGGCAAAGCCCTCACTGACTGACTGACTGACTGACTGACTCACTCACTCACTCATCACTAATTCTCCAACTTCCCGTGTAGGTAGAAGTCTGAAATTTGGCAGGCTCATTCCTTACAGCTTACTTACAAAAGTTAGGCAGGTTTTATTTCGAAATTCTATACGTAATGGTCATAACTGGAACCTGTTTGACTGACCCATTCATCACTAATTCTCCAACTTCCCGTGTAGGTAGAAGGCTGAAATTTGGCAGGCTCATTCCTTACAGCTTACTTACAAAAGTTAGGCAGGTTTCATTTCGAAATTCTACGTGTAATGGTCATAACTGGAACCTGTTTTTTGTCCATATACTCTAATGGAGGAGGCGGAGTCACGTATCGCGTCATCACGTATTACGCCTCCTACGTAATGACGTGAACTGAAAACGAGGAAGAGATTTACAGCACAAGTCAAACGCGGGAATGAAGGTAAATGACGTTAATTGTTGAGTGTCTTTTAATACTGTGTAAGCATACATATTAACACATGTGCAATTAAACGTGTGCATTTACGGGGTGATTTCTCAGGCTTAAAAGCTTGCCTTTTATTAAAAAGGTAAATGCAAACTCTTTTCATTCTGAAGGGCACAAACCACATTAGATTTCAGCCGTTAAATGCGCAAAAATGTCAGTACACCAGATAAATAAGCGCAACGTATTATCAGTTGTATTGTATGCTTACAATACATATAGAAATGTCTTAATCGTTAACTAATATTATGGGATGGTGTTTTTCGACTCGCGCTTTGATTTAAACGATTGCATGTCTTGGTGGGTTTGCGTAGCTTATTGTCAATATCTTTACAGCTCTTTTTAAGACTTAATTTAAAAAGGTTTTCTTTTCTTCTAAATAAAAATTTAAAAGCAGTACTTTGCCGGTGCAAAGCGCTCACTTCACTCCCTTACGGGAATCGAACCTCGGACGTCAGCGCTAGAGGCTAAGCCCCTAAAATTGCGCCACGGCGTGTGGTTCGTTTATTTGACAGCAT